>NC_092041.1:46246063-46373244 GCF_003086295.3 Arachis hypogaea | reverse complement strand
TAGGTTGGAATAGAATCCCTTGATTCTTTTGCGTCTGTCACTAACGCCAGCCTTCAGGAGTTTGAAGCTCGTCACAGTCATTCAATCCCAGAATCCTACTCGAAATACCACAGACAAGGTTAGACTTTCCGGATTCCCGGAATCCTACTCGGAATACCACAGACAAGGTTAGACTTTCCGGATTCCCATGAATGCCGCCATCTATCTAGCTTATACCATGAAGATTCTGTTGGGGAATCTAAGAGATATGCGCCCGGCCTAAAGTAGAACGGAAGTGGTTGTCAGTCACGCGCGTTTATAGGTGAGAATGATGATGAGTGTCATGGATCATCACATTCATCAAGTTGAAGTGCAACGTATATCTTGGAATAAGGATAAAAGAGAATTGAATAGAAAATAATAGTAATTGTATTGAAACTTGAGGTACAGCAGAGCTCCACACCCTTAATCAATGGTGTGTAAAAACTCCACCGTTGAAAATACATAAGTGAAAGGTTCAGGCATGGCCGAATGGCCAGCCCCCAAAACGTGATCAATGGCCTCCTAAGATGAAGAATAAAACAAAACTGAGACCAAAGATGAAATGTGGTCCAAAGACGCTGAATACAATAGTAAAATGTTCTATTTATACTAAACTAGCTACTAGGGTTTACATGAGTAAGTAATTGATGCATAAATCCACTTCTGGCACCCACTTGGTGTGTGTTTGGGCTGAGCTTGATCTATCCACGAGCTGAGGCTTTTATTGGAGTTGAACGCCAAGTGGTGGACGAAATTGTGATCATATTCATTGTAATTGGATTTTAGAAATTGGCACGAGTGGACACAACTCCGTTCAACTAACCAGCAAGTGTACTGGGTCGTCCAAGTAATAAACCTTACGCGAGTAAGGGGTCGATCCCACAGAGATTGTTGGTATGAAGCAAGCTATGGTCACCTTGTAAATCTCAGTTAGGCAGATTAAAGGGGAATTGTGATTATTGGAATAAATAATAAAAAGGAATAATAAAAGGGATAGAATACTTATGCAGATTCATTGGTGGGAATTTCAGATAAGCGGATGGAGATGCTGTAGAGCCCAAGGACGCCTGCTCTCCTACTGCTCCTACTCAATCCTTCTTACTCCTTTCCATGGCAAGCTTTGTATAGGGGTTCACCATCAACTATGGCTACTTTCATCCTCTCGGGAAAATGATCCTATGTGGTTGTCAGTCGCACGGGCTAATCGTTTGGAGGCATCACCCATGGCTGATGGCTACATCCCATCCTCGCAGTGAAAACTAATGCTCAGGCACTCTGTCACAGTACGGCTAATCACCGGTTGGTTCCCGCTCCTACTGGAATAGAATCCCTCTTTTGCGTCTGTCACTAACGCCCAGCAGGTTACAAGTTTGAAGCACGTCACAGTCATTTCATTACCGGAATCCTACTCGGAATACCACAGACAAGGTTAGACTTTCCGGATTCCCAGGATCCTACTCGAATACCACAGACAAGGTGAGACTTTCCGGATCCTCATAAATGCCGCCATCTATCTAGCTTATACCACGAAGATTCTGTTGGGGAATCTAAGAGATATGCATTCAAGCTCTGTTGCATGTAGAACGGAAGTGGTTGTCAATCACGCGCGTTCATAAGTGAGAATGATAATGAGGGTAATCTAACTCATTACATTCATCATGTTCTTGGGTACGAATGAATATCTTGGAATAAGAATAAGAGAGATTTGAATAAAAGAAAATAGAACTTCATTAATACTTGAGGTACAGCAGAGCTCCACACCCTTAATCTATGGTGTGCAGAAACTCCACCGTTGAAAAATACATAAGCAAAGGGTTCAGGCATGGCCGAATGGCCAGCCCCCCTAACGTGATCAATGATCTCCTAAGATGAAGAATAAAACAAAACTGAGACCAAAGATGTCTAATACAATAGATAAATGTCCTATATATACTAGACTAGCTACTAGGGTTTACATGAGTAAGTAATTGATGCATAAATTCACTTCCGGGGCCCACTTGGTGTGTGCTTGGGCTGAGCTTGATGAATTCACGAGCTGAGGCTTCTCTTGGAGTTGAACTCTGAGTTATGACGTGTTTTGGGTGTTCAACTCCGGATCATGACGTTTTTCTGGCGTTTAACTCCAGACAGCAGCTTGTACTTGGCGTTCAACGCCAAGTTACGTCGTCATTCTTCGAATAAAGTATGGACTATATATATTGCTGGAAAGCTCTGGATGTCTACTTTCCAACGCCGTTGAGAGCGGCGCCAATTGGAGTTCTGTAGCTCCAGAAAATCCATTTCAAGTGCAGGGAGGTCAGATTCCAACAGCATCAGCAGTCCTTTTGTCAGCCTTTTTCAGAGTTTTGCTCAAGTCCCTCAATTTCAGCCAGAATTTACCTGAATCACAGAAAAATACACAAACTCATAGTAAAGTCCAGAAATGTGAATTTAACATAAAACTAATGAAAACATCCCTAAAAGTAGCTTAAACTCACTAAAAACTATCTAAAAACAATGCCAAAAAGCGTATAAATTATCCGCTCATCACAACACCAAACTTAAATTGTTGCTTGTCCCCAAGCAACTGAAATCAAATAGGATAAAAAGAAGAGAATATACTATAAAGTCCAGAATATCAATGAATATTAATTTAATTAGATGAGCGGGACTTGTAGCTTTTTGCTTCTGAACAGTTTTGGCATCTCACTTTTTCCTTTGAAGTTTATAGTGATTGGCTTCTCTAGGAACTTAGAATTTCGGATAGTGTTATTGACGTTCCTAGTTAAGCATGTTGATTCTTGAACACAGCTACTTATGAGTCTTGGCTGTGGCCCTAAGCACTTTGTCTTCCAGTATTACCACCGGATACACAAATGCCACAGACACATAACTGGGTGAACCTTTCAGATTGTGACTCAGCTTTGCTAAAGTCCCCAGTTAGTGGTGTCCAGAGCTCTTAAGCACACTCTTTGGATCACGACTTTAACCACTCAGTCTCAAGCTTTTCACTTGGACCTTCATGACACAAGCACATGGTTAGGGACAGCTTGATTTAGCCGCTTAGGCCTGGATTTAATTTCCTTGGGCCCTCCTATCCATTGATGCTCAAAGCCTTGGATCCTTTTTACCCTTGCCTTTTGGTTTTAAGGGCTATTGGCTTTTTCTACTGCTCCTTCTTTTTCTTTCTCAATTTTTCGCCATTTTTTTTTCACAAGCTTCTGCTTTTTCACTGCTTTTTCTTGCTTCAAGAATCAATTTCATGATTTTTTTTTCAGATCATCAATAACATTTCTCTTTGTTCATCATTCTTTCAAGAACCAACAATTTTAACACTCATAAACAACAAGATCAAAAATATGCACTGTTCAAGCATTCATTCAGAAAACAAAAATTATTGCCACCACATCAATATAATTAAATTAGATTCAAGGATAAATTCGAAATTCATGTACTTCTTGTTCTTTTGAATTAAAACATTTTTCATTTAAGAGAGGTGAAAGACTAATGGATTTATTCATAGCTTTAAGGCATGGTTACATACTAATGATCATGAAGTAGAGACACAAAACATAGATAAACACAACATTAAAAATAGAAAACAGAAAGAAATAAAGAGCAAGGAATGAATCCACCTGAGTGAGGGTGGCGCCTTCTTGAAGGTCCAATGGTGCTTTTTGAGCTCCTCTATGTCTCTTCCTTGCTTCTGTTGAATGATTCTTAGTAATTTTGGTGTTTCTACCCTTAGTTGCTTCCAATATTTGTGTGGAGGATAACTTATTCCCTGAGGTATCTCAGGGATCTCTTGATTTGCAGCCACATGTTCTACCACTGAGCTATGACAGCTTATATATAAGTCTTTCCTTTGAGGTTTCTCTGGCCTTAGGTGCCATTAATGGTAATGGAAAAGCAAAAAGCTATGCTTTTACCACACCAAACTTAAAATATTGCTCGCCCCCGAGCAAGAAAAGAAAGAAGAGAAGAAGAAGAAGATGGAGGTGAGTGAGGGGAGATGGATTCGGCTATATAGTTGGGTGGGAAAGAGGAGGTTGATGTGAATGGTGAATGAGGTGATTGGGAAGAGGATTTGAGGTGATTGATGAAGAAGATTGGGAATTGTGACATGGGGAATTCAAATCACAAAAATAGGATTAGGAGGTAAGGTGGGAATATGGTAGGTGGGGATCCTGTGGGGTCCACAGATCCTGAGGTGAAAAGAAATACCATTCCTTCACCATATAGGCATGTAAATTGCCTCCATGCATCATTCTGGCGTTCAAACGCCCATTGGTGCATGTTCTGGGCGTTCAACGCCCATGTGATGCATGTTTCTGGCGTTGAACGCCAGTTTCATGCTTGTTCCTGGCGTTCAGCGCCAGTTTGTCCTCTCTGTGCACCATCCTGGCGTTTAACGCCAGGTTGTTGCTTGTTTTGGGCGTTCAGCGCCAGAATGGTGCTCTGTTCTGGCGTTAAACGCCGGCCAGATGCACCTTCTGGGCGTTGAACGCCAGCCCGTGCGTCCTCCAGGGTGAAAAATTTTTTCTTCTGTTTTTGACTCTGTTTTTAATTTTTTGATTTTTTCATGACTCCTCATGATCATGTACCTAATTAAGCACAAAAATAACAAAGAAACAAAATAAAATAAAATTAGATAAATAAAATTGGGTTGCCTCCCAACAAGCGCTTCTTTAATGTCAATAGCTTGACAGTGGCTCTCATGGAGCCACAAGGTGATCAGGTCAATGTTGTATAGTTGTCCACACCAAGCTTAGAGTTTGGATATGGGATCTTAACACCAAACTTAGAGTTTGGTTGTGGCCTCACAACACCAAACTTAGAGTTTGACTGTGTGGGATTTTCTTGACTCTGAACTGAGAGAAGCTCTTCATGCTTACTCTCTTTTGTCACAGAGGGATGGCCATGTGCCTTAAACACAAGGTAGTCCCCATTCAATTGAAGGACTAATTCACCTCTGTTTACATCTATCACAGCTTCTGCTGTGGCTAGGAAAGGTCTTCCCAGGATGATGCATTCATCATCTTCCTTCCTAGTGTCTAGGATTATGAAATCAACAGGGATGTAAAGGCCTTCAACCTTCACCAGCACGTCCTCTACTATTCCATAAGCTTGTCTCATGGACTTGTCTGCCAATTGTAATGAGAACAAGGCAGGTTGTACCTCAATGATCCCCAGCTTCTCCATTACAGAGAGTGGCATCAGATTTATCCCTGACCCCAGATCACATAGAGCTTTTTCAAAGCTCATGGTGCCAATGGTGCAAGGTATTAAGAACTTGCCAGGATCTTGTTTCTTTTGAGGTAGAGTTTTCTGAATCCAAGTGTCTAATTCACTAATGAGCAAGGGAGGTTCACTTTCCCAAGTCTCATTACCAAACAATTTGGCATTCAGCTTCATGATAGCTCCTAAGTATTGAGCAACTTGCTCTTCAGTCACATCTTCATCCTCTTCAGAGGAAGAATAGTCTTCAGAGCTCATGAATGGCAGAAGGAGATTTAATGGAATCTCTATGGTCTCTGTATGAGCCTCAGATTCCTTTGTATCCTTAATAGGAAACTCCTTCTTGCTTGAAGGACGTCCCAGGAGGTCTTCCTCACTAGGATTTTCGTCCTCCTCCTCCCTAGTGCATTCGGCCACATTGATCACATCAATGGCCTTGCACTCTCCTTTTGGATTTTCTTCTGTATTGCTTGGGAGAATACTGGGAGGAGTTTCAATGACTTTCTTACTCAGCTGGCCCACTTGTGCCTCCAATTTCTGATGGAGGATCTTGTTTCATTCATGAAACTGAAAGTGGCCTTTGACAGATCAGAGACAATATTGGTTAAATTAGAAGTGTTTTGTTCTGAATTCTCTGTCTGTTGCTGAGAAGATGATGGATATGGCTTACTATTGCTCAGCCTATTGCGTCCACCATTGTTAAAGCCTTGTTGAGGCTTTTGTTGATCCTTCCAGGAGAAATTTGGGTGATTTCTCCATGATGGGTTATAGGTGTTTCCATAAGGTTCACCCATGTAATTAACTTCTGCCATGGCAGGGTTCTCAAGATCATAAGCTTCTTCAGAAGCTACCTCTCTAGTACTGTTGGATGCATGTTGCAATCCATTCAGATTTTGAGAGATTATGTTGACCTGTTGAGTCAACATTTTGTTCTGAGCCAATATGGCATTCAGAGCATCAATTTCAAGGACTCCTTTCTTCTGAGGTATCCCATTATTCACGGAATTCCTCTCAGAGGTATACATGAACTGGTTGTTTGCAACCATGTCAATGAGTTCTTGAGCCTCTTCAGGCGTTTTCTTCAGGTGAATAGATCCACCTGCAGAATGGTCCAATGACATTTTCGAAAATTCAGAGAGACCATAATAGAATATATCTAATAAGGTCCATTCTGAAAACATGTCAGATGGACATCTTTTGGTCAGCTGCTTGTATCTTTCCCAAGCTTCATAGAGGGATTCACCATCTTTTTGTTTGAAGGTTTGAACATCCACTCTCAGCTTGCTCAGCTTTTGAGGAGGAAAGAATTTATCCAAGAAGGCAGTGACCAGCTTATCCCAGGAGTCCAGGCTATCCTTAGGTTGTGAATCCAACCATATTCTAGCTCTGTCTCTTACAGCAAAAGGGAAAAGCATGAGTCTGTAGACTTCAGGATTAACTCCATTTGTCTTTACAGTCTCACAGATCTGCAAGAACTCAGTTAAAAACTGCTAAGGATCTTCAGATGGAAGTCCATAAAACTTGCAGTTTTGTTGCATTAATGCAACTAGTTGAGGCTTAAGCTCAAAGTTATTGGCTCCAATGGCAGGAATGGAGATGCTTCTTCCATCAAACTTGGACGTTGGCTTTGTGAAGTCACCAAGCATTCTCCTTGCATTATTATTATTATTGTTTTCGGCTGCCATCTCCTTCTCTTGTTCGAAAATTTCTGAAAGGTTGTTTCTGGATTGTTGTAATTTAGCTTCTCTTAATTTTCTCTTCAGAGTCCTTTCAGGTTCTGGATCAATTTCAACAAGAGTGCCTTTTTCCCTGTTCCTGCTCATATGAAAAAGAAGAAAACAAGAAAAGAAAGAGGAATCCTCTATGTCACAGTATAGAGATTCCTTTATGTTAGTAGAAGAAGATAGGGGTATAAGGAAGAAGAGGGAAGGATTCGGATTTTTGGATGAAGAAAGGTGAAGAGAAGTGTTAGTAATTAAATAATTAAATAGAATAAGAAGAGAAGAGAAATTCGAAATTAATTTTTGAAAAAGAGTTAGTGATTTTCGAAAATTAGAGATAAGATATAATTGAAATTAAAATTTAAAACAAAAAGGAATTTTTGAAAAAGAGAGGGAGAATTTTCGAAAATTAGAGAGGGAAAAGTAGTTAGGTGGTTTTGAAAAAGATAAGAAGCAAACAAAAAGTTAGTTAGTTGATTGAAAAAGATTTGAAATCAAATTTTGAAAAAGATAAGAAGATAAGAAGTTAGATAAGATTTTTTTTTTTGAAATCAAATTTTGAAAAAGATAAGATAAAAGATAAAAAGATATATTTGAAAAAGATATTTTGAAAAAGATTTAATTTTTAAAAAGACTCAACTAACAAGAAACTACAAGATAAGATTCTAGAACTTAAAGATTGAACCTTTCTTAACAAGAAAGTAACAAACTTCAAATTTTTGAACCAATCTTATTAATTGTTAGCTAATTTTCGAAAATTGGATATAGAGATAAGAAAAAGATTTTGAAAATATTTTGTAAAAGATTTTTGAAATTTTCGAAAATTATATAAAAAAAATGAAAAAGATATGATTTTTGAAAAAGATTTTGAAAAGATAAGATTTTTAAAATTGAAATTTTGACTTGACTTGTAAGAAACAACTAATTTTGAAAATTTTTGACCAAGTCAACCCAAAATTTCGAAATTTTAGAGGGAAATAAGGAAAAGATATTTTTTTGATTTTTGAATTTTTAAAGAAAAACACAAAAATGACCCAAAACATGAAAATTTTGGATCAAGACACAAGATGCATGCAAGAATGCTATGAATGTCAAGATGAACACCAAGAACACTATGAAGATCATGATGAACATCAAGAACATAATTTTGAAAAAATTTTTGATGCAAAGAAAACATGCAAGACACCAAACTTAGAAATTTTTAATGCATGGAAATTATGGATGCAAAGATGCACATGAAAAACAACAAACAACACAAAACAAGAAATCATCAAGATCAAACAAGAAGACTTGTCAAGAACAACTTGAAGATCATGAAGAACACTATGAATGCATGAGATTTTCGAAAAAATGCAAGAAAAAAAATTTTTAAAAGCATGCAATTGACACCAAACTTAAAAATTAACACAAGACTCAAACAAGAAACACAAAATATTTTTGATTTTTATGATTTTATGATTTTTTTGTATTTTTATTATATTTTTCGAAAATATACTTTAGAAAAACGAAAATAATAATAAAAAAATATTTTTGAAAGATTTTTGAAAAAAAATTTTTGAAAAGAAAATTACCTAATCTGAGCAACAAGATGAACCGTCAGTTGTCCATACTCGAACAATCCCCGGCAACGGCGCCAAAAACTTGGGGGACAAAATTGTGATCATATTCATTGTAATTGGATTTTAGAAATTGGCACGAGTGGACACAACTCCGTTCAACTAACCAGCAAGTGTATTGGGTCGTCCAAGTAATAAACCTTACGCGAGTAAGGGTCGATCCCACAGAGATTGTTGGTATGAAGCAAGCTATGGTCACCTTGTAAATCTCAGTTAGGCAGATTAAAGGGGAATTGTGATTATTGGAATAAATAATAAAAAGGAATAATAAAAGGGATAGAATACTTATGCAGATTCATTGGTGGGAATTTCAGATAAGCGGATGGAGATGCTGTAGAGCCCAAGGATGCCTGCTCTCCTACTGCTCCTACTCAATCCTTCTTACTCCTTTCCATGGCAAGCTTTGTATAGGGGTTCACCATCAACTGTGGCTACTTTCATCCTCTCGGGAAAATGATCCTATGCGGTTGTCAGTCGCACGGCTAATCGTCTGGAGGCATCACCCATGGCTGATGGCTACATCCCATCCTCGCAGTGAAAACTAATGCTCACGCACTCTGTCACAGTACGGCTAATCACCGGTTGGTTCCCGCTCCTACTGGAATAGAATCCCTCTTTTGCATCTGTCACTAACGCCCAGCAGGTTACAAGTTTGAAGCACGTCACAGTCATTCATTACCGGAATCCTACTCGGAATACCACAGACAAGGTTAGACTTTTCGGATTCCCAGGATCCTACTCGGAATACCACAGACAAGGTGAGACTTTCCGGATCCTCATAAATACCGCCATCTATCTAGCTTATACCATGAAGATTCTGTTGGGAAATCTAAGAGATATGCATTCAAGCTCTGTTGCATGTAGAACGGAAGTGGTTGTCAATCACGCGCGTTCATAAGTGAGAATGATAATGAGGGTAATCTAACTCATTACATTCATCATGTTCTTGGGTACGAATGAATATCTTGGAATAAGAATAAGAGAGATTTGAATAAAAGAAAATAGAACTTCATTAATACTTGAGGTACAGCAGAGCTCCACACCCTTAATCTATGGTGTGCAGAAACTCCACCGTTGAAAAATACATAAGCAAAGGGTTCAGGCATGGCCGAATGGCCAGCCCCCCTAACGTGATCAATGATCTCCTAAGATGAAGAATAAAACAAAACTGAGACCAAAGATGTCTAATACAATAGATAAATGTCCTATATATACTAGACTAGCTACTAGGGTTTACATGAGTAAGTAATTGATGCATAAATTCACTTCCAGGGCCCACTTGGTGTGTGCTTGGGCTGAGCTTGATGAATTCACGAGCTGAGGCTTCTCTTGGAGTTGAACTCTGAGTTATGACGTGTTTTGGGCGTTCAACTCCGGATCATGACGTTTTTCTGGCGTTTAACTCCAGACAGCAGCTTGTACTTGGCGTTCAACGCCAAGTTACGTCGTCATTCTTCGAATAAAGTATGGACTATTATATATTGCTGGAAAGCTCTGGATGTCTACTTTCCAACGCCTTTGAGAGCGCGCCAATTGGAGTTCTGTAGCTCCAGAAAATCCATTTCAAGTGCAGGGAGGTCAGATTCCAACAGCATCAGCAGTCCTTTTGTCAGCCTTTTTCAGAGTTTTGCTCAAGTCCCTCAATTTCAGCCAGAATTTACCTGAAATCACAGAAAAACACACAAACTCATAGTAAAGTCCAGAAATGTGAATTTAACATAAAAACTAATGAAAACATCCCTAAAAGTAGCTTAAACTCACTAAAAACTATCTAAAAACAATGCCAAAAAGCGTATAAATTATCCGCTCATCACCAAGTTATAACATGTTTCTGGCGTTCAACTCCGGGTCGTGACGTGTTTCTGGCGTTTGACTCCAGACAGCAACATGTACTTGGCGTTGAGCGCCACTTTACGTCGTCAATTCCCGAATAAAGTATGGACTATTATATATTTCTGGAAAGCTCTGGATGTCTACTTTCCAACGCCATTGAGAGCGCGCCATTTGGAGTTTAGTAGCTCCAGAAAATCTATTTTGAGTGCAGGGAGGTCAGATTCCAACACCATCAGCAGTCCTTTTGTCAGCCTTTTTCAGAGTTTTGCTCAAGTCCCTCAATTTTAGCCAGAAATTACCTGAAATTACAGAAAAATACACAAACTCATAGTAAAGTCCAGAAATGTGAATTTAACATAAAAACTAGTGAAAACATCCCTAAAAGTAACTTGAACTTACTAAGAACTACCTAAAAACAATGCCAAAAAGCGTATAAATTATCCGCTCATCAATACCTCTGTAAGAGTCCTCTGACTTACAGAATAGCATTATAGCTAAGTATCCCAGGTAAGCATTCTCAGTGGTCACACCACCATCAATCTGACTGCCTCTCTGCAGCAGATTCTTACATAATCGTTCTCAAGCATCGCCCGAAGGCTCATAAGTCACATATAACCATACTTTTCATCTCTTAGCAATTATCTTTATCATCTTTCCACAATTATAAATCAAGCATCACAACATCACAGTGAGGTCATTTCATAATTCTCTGCTTACTCTGTAAGGTCAAACACACTGCTATATAGCTTTTAACTCCTTTTCTTTCCAACATGTATGAAAGTTTCGAAAACCTTTTTCATTACCATACATACCTCAATACTTTCTCTTGAACTCTCCCTTAGGTGTTTAATAAAGAGAATTAAAGAATTCTGAACTCAAAACTACCTTCCTGAGGCTTTTAGGAAAAACTGTCTTTTTATCAATATTTTATTATTATTAAAAAATAATATTATTAATAAAATAATATTTTAATATTTTAATATTAAAATAATAATATTTTATTCAACTTTCAAAAATTGCATTTTGATCCATGAACTTCTTATTAATTTATTTTCAACCCCAAACATTTTAATAATTACATTTTGACCCCAAAACCATCAAAACCAACGTTTTTTTTTGTCCTTCAAACACCAAAAATATTTTTTTCCAAAAGTTCATCAGATTTTCACTTGATTTTCAGCTAGTTTTTTAATCTTTTCGGTAACCAATTTGTACCTGATTTTTACCAAACCAAAGAGAAACGTTTCAGCCATCAAATACACATCAAATTTCATGAATTTCATGGCTGGAAAGTCACGTTTTTTAATCTTTTCGGTAACCAATTTGTACCTGATTTTTACCAAACCAAAGAGAAACGTTTCAGCCATCAAATACACATCAAATTTCATGAATTTCATGGCTGGAAAGTCACGTTTTTCAGCAGCAACAACAGAAACTTCAAAACCATCATAAACTTGATTTTCAAGCATTAAACAACTAGATCTCATGATCAAACCATCACACAAACACTCAAAATTAAGCCTCAATCAACAAGATCTAATTTAGCACTTCAAGAACACAACCAATCATTGATTAATTTATCAAACCTTACCTCCTTTGCTGCTACCAAAAGTTGAGCCAAAAAAAGCTTCCAAAAGCACTTTTACGCCTATTTTAACATAAAAAACAACTTTAGCACCATATGAACCATGAAGGCTGAAGCTTCATGATGGTGAAAAGAAGGTTTTCCTCACCACAAGACAGCTAGAAATCACGTTTTCTTAGAGCCTATGGTGATTGAACAAGAGATCCTAAGAGAAAACATGGAGAAAACATCATCAGCTTGAGTTTCCACCATGGATGAAACATCAAGGAGGAGGAGCAGCCATCATGCCTTGATTTACTCTATGAAAATTGATATAGAAATAAAGAGGAGGAAGAGGTGATCATTTTGGTCGGATTAGATTTTTGATAGGGGTTTTAGTTTGAGAAAGAACGGAGAAAGCAGCTTGAAGCTTTCATGGAAGTTCTCTTGGTTTCTCTCATGGAATTTTCGAATTTTGGCTTGTCTTGGAAGAAACGTTGATGTTAATGATGAGTCTTGGGACCCATGGGGTTAGGATAAGCATTATCCTAATGTTTGGAATAAAAATATCTCAAGAAAGGATAATTACTGAGGCTAGATGTATTAGAATACAAGTGTTTCTTACTTTTTCCTTAAGAAAGCTTTGCTTGGAGAGCAAGAAAGGAAACATGTGGTGGTTAGCTCTGGGAGAGCCACGTGTCACTAGGTGCTGAGTCATCAGAGTTTAATAATAAAATATCATTCTAAAGATAATTACTAAAACTAGATACATCAGATTACACTACTAAAGGATAAGCATGAGCTTTACTAGTATAAATGATACTAGCAACATGACAATCATGAGAATAAACGATATATGATGAAGCATTAGCATTGCTAAGTTCATCTAAGAATGCTGGTATTATCCATTACCAGTAGATTTTCTAGCTCAGTTATTATATTACTAGACATAGATGAACATTAACCATTGCAGAGGAAATAATAATATAATATTCCAAATAAAATAATAATATATGAATATTATATTAATATAATTTTTCTCTCAAAATTCGAGACCAGCTCAGCACATAGAGACTAACCACGGAAATCAGAATTTTGAAATTTGGACTTGAAGTGGCTCAAAAATGCAACTTTTCACGGCGTGCTTACTTAGATCAGTAGAGGTGTCTGGTGTAGTCAAGCTGCTGACTCAGCAGCTTGATGACATAGCACCTGTGCAGCTGAGGTGCTTATATGCACTAAAATTCCTAAAAATTCCATAAAAATTCTATTTGATCCCGAAAAAGCGCCGTTTCTTCGAGGTTAGGCCGTTACATAGTGAGAATTCGCATTCCTTACCACCCGGATAGAACCATGATGATCAACTTGAATACGGGTGTAGAATCAAGATTTGGGATCCCGAAATATATGAGGATCAATTTTGGGAGCTCAAAGCTTGTGAAGAACTCCATCAAAGATTGAGGAATTTACCTGGTATCGATAGAGCTTATTGTAAGTCCAAGCATTGGTAGAAGTTTCAAAACGAGCTCAAGCATAAGCCGCCCTGACAAGGAGCTCACCAAATGTCCAACTTAAGAACAATAACTAAAGTGCTATGTGGGAGACAAACCACCATGGTATGATCTTTCATTTTTATTCTTCTTAGTTTTATTTTATTTTATTTTTATTAGTATTCATTCATAATTTTTGCATAAAAATCTGCATTCTGCATAAAAAAAAGAAGCCACACCACGCGTGCGCGTAGGCCACGCGTGGGCGTCGATCTCAAATTGGCATTTACATCCAACGACCAGAAAGTTGTGATGGAATTGTGCGGCTGGTGTGCAAAACTTATAATTTAATCCACGCGAATGCGTCATTGACGCGTATGCGAAAGTTTCAATTCTAACGCGTGTGCGACTAACACGCGTGCGCATGTGCGACACGCACGCGTCGCATGCAATACTTAGCCCCCTTAATTCTAAACAGAGAGTTGCGCCAAAACGATGCTAGAATCGTGCATTTAGCACGATTTTGATCGACGCGTGCGCGTGCTCTGATGAGCGGATAATTTATACGCTTTTTGGCATTGTTTTTAGGTAGTTTTTAGTAGGATCTAGCTACTTTTAGGGATGTTTTTATTAGTTTTATGTGAAATTCACATTTCTGGACTTTACTATGAGTTTTTGTGTTTTTCTATGATTTCAGGTATTTTCTGGCTGAAATTGAGGGACCTGAGCAAATATATGATAGGAGGCTGACAAAGGACTACTGATACTATTGGATTCTGACCTCCCTGCACTCGAAATGAATTTTCTGGAGCTAGAGAACTCCAAATGGCACGCTCTAAATTCTGTTAGAAAGTAGACATCCAGGGCTTTCCAGCAATATATAATAGTTCATACTTTATTCGAGCTTAGACGATGCAAACTGGTGTTCAACGCCAGTTCCATGCTGCATTCTGGAGTAAAACGCTAAAAACACGTCACAAACTAGAGTTAAACGCCAAAAACATGTTACAACTTGGCGTTTAACCCCAAGAGAAGCCTCTTCATGTGTAAAGCTCAAGCTCAGCCCAAGCACACACTAAAGTGGGCCCTGGAAGTGGATTTCTGCACTAAGACTTATTTCTGTAAACCCTAGTAACTAGTTTAATATAAATAGAACTTTTTAGTATTGTATTAGACATCTTGGTATCTATCTTTGGATGTTTAGTTCTTAGACTTTGGGGGCTGGCCATTCGGCCATGCTTAGACCTCTATCACTTATGTATTTTCAATGGTGGAGTTTCTACACACCATAGATTAAGGTGTGGAGCTTTGCTGTTCCTCGAGTATTAATGCAATTACTATTATTCTTCTATCCAATTCAGCTTATTCTTATTCTAAGATATTCGCTGCCCTTCAACATGATGAATGTGATGATCCATGACACTCATCATCATTCTCACCTATGAACGCGTGCCTGACAACCACTCCCGTTCTACCTTAGATCGAGCGCCTGTCTCTTAGCCTCCATTCCGAAAGATCGGAGTCTTCGTGGTATAAGCTAGAATTATTGGCGGCCATTCCTAAAATCCGGAAAGTCTAAACCTTGTCTGTGGTATTCCGAGTAGGATCTGAGATGGGATGACTGTGACGAGCTTCAAACTCGCGAGTGTTGGGCGTAGTGACAGACGCAAAAGAATCACTGGATTCTATTCCGATATGATCGAAAACCGACAAGTGATTAGCCGTGCTGTGACAGAGCATTTGGACCATTTTCACTGAGAGGATGCGAAGTAGCCATTGACAACGGTGATGCCCTACATATAGCTTGCCATAGAAAGGAGTAAGAATGATTGAATGAAAGCAGTAGGAAAGCAGAGATTCAGAAGGAACAAAGCATCTCCATACACTTATCTGAAATTCCCACTACTGATTTATATAAGTATCTCTATCTCTATTTTATGATTTTTTTATCTTTATATTCGAAAACCATTATAACCATTTGAATCCGTCTAACTAAGATTCACAAGATGACCATAGCTTGCTTCATACCAACAATCTCCATGGGATCGACCCTTACTCACGTAAGGTTTATTACTTGGAGGACCCAGTGCACTTACTGGTTAGTTGTGCAAAGTTGTGACAAAGTGTGATTCACGTTTGAGAGCTAGGGCCCCCTGCTTCCTTCTCTGCATTTCAATTTTCCCTCTATTCAATTCAATTGGTTTGCTTCTTCAATTTTTGATCAAATCAGGATAGTTAGAGAGGCATGTTAGTAGTGGATTTAGGTGGTTAGGTAGCTAGGTTGTGGTTAATGGATTTAGGTCTGATAATTGCTCCGTACTTTTTGTCTGGAAATGGTTAATCCTTCTCAGTCTGTGATAATCATGACTTACCATGTGCTAAATTAAACTGCTTGATGCTGTTAATTAGGTTTCAATTGTTATTAATGTTGTGCTCATATCTCATTTGATTCACTTTTGTGCTAAACTGGTTTACTGATGTTACCAAATATTATCTAAAACTGCTGAGTTCTTATTTGAGTTGGTTTGGTTCCTTGATATTGGATTCTTGATGTATGCTTTTGATGGATTTCAGTTCTGAGCTGCCATTGCTATTGAATTCTTGTTGCAATTTGATCTTCATTGTTAATGCAGTGGAGCTTAATTCTTTGAACCCATATTCGTTAAGGCTGATTGCTTAGCTTCTCTTTGATAAATTTTTGCTAAATTAGTGCCATGGTTCCATCCAATATTCATTGATCAATGATAGCATGCTGCATGTGCTTAACTGGTTATGGAATCATTGCTTATATCTTATTGGCTCATTTACTTATTCCCTGTGAATTTATATGTGATTTTGGTGTTTTTAATTGTTCCTGAATTCATAGGCATCCCAAATTGATTGCTTAAGTTTGAAAGATAGAAAGCTGTTTTGTTTTCCTTCATGATGCCTAAGTCATATGAATTGTCTTCTTCTTCATGCTAATTGACAAATGTTGCACTTCATATGAACTTGACCTGACTTGTTGATCAGCTGCCATTTATTTATTCCGGGAACATTCCTTTTAATGCCGAAATGCTGCCCAATTTTTCTGAAAACCGCTTTATTTAACTTTCACTCATAAATTAACCGTAGTGCTCTTGAAATTGTATTTTATTTGGTTTACACCAAAGCCAATTCATGAGATGCTGAGCTAGCGTTCCCATTCCTTTTGGTTCCTTTTATTCATTCCTCTTTTGCCTATCCACTGCCTGTTATGCTTACCCATTAATTGCCTACTTGTTTCCCTGCTTTATTTGTTAATCTGTATCTTGGATTTCTATTTTTTAGGATGTCTGATGGTGCACGAAATTGCAATCACACTTTGCAATCCCGCACAACTAACCAGCAAGTGCACTGGGTCGTTCAAGTAATACCTTACGTGAGTAAGGGTCGATCCCACGGAGATTGTCGGCTTGAAGCAAGCTATGGTTATCTTGTAAATCTTAGTCAGGATATCAGAAATTATCAGGATTGATTGTGAAAAGTAAAAGAATGTGAATTGAGTACTTGTTTTGCAGTGATAGAGAATAGGTTGAGGTTTTGGAGATGCTCCATCTTCTGAATCTCTGCTTTCCTACTGTCTTCTTCTTCAAGCACGCAAGGCTCCTTCCATGGCAAGCTGTATGCAAGGGTTTCACCGTTGTCAGTGGCTACCTCCCATCCTCTCAGTGGAAATGTTCAACGCACCCTGTCACGGCACGGCTATCCATCTGTCGGTTCTCAATCAGGCCGGAATAGAATCCAGTGATTCTTTTGCGTCTGTCACTAACGCCCTGCCCTCAAGAGTTTGAAGCTCGTCACAGTCATTCAATCATTGAATCCTACTCAAAATACCACAGACAAGGTTTAGACCTTCCGGATTCTCTTGAATGCCGCCATCAGTTCTAGCTTATACCACGAAGATTCTGATTAAGGAATCCAAGAGATATCTACTTAATCTAAAGTAGAACAGAGGTGGTTGTCAGGCACGCGTTCATAGTTGAGAATATGATGAGTGTCACGGATCATCACATTCATCCGGGTTAAGAACAAGTGATATCTTAGAACGGAAGCAAGCATGATTGAATGAAAAATAGTAGTAATTGCATTAATCCATCAAGACACAGCAGAGCTCCTCACCCCCAACCATGGGGTTTAGAGACTCATGCTGTAGAAGATACAATGAGAAACGTGTAAAGTGTCATGAGGTCCAGATACAATGTCAAAAGATCCTATTAATAGTGAACTAGTAACCTAGGGTATACAGAAATGAGTAAATGACATAAAAATCCACTTCCGGGCCCACTTGGTGTGTGCTTGGGCTGAGCATTGAAGCATTTTCGTGTAGAGACTCTTTCTGGAGTTAAACGCCAGCTTTCATGCCAGTTTGGGCGTTTAACTCCAAGTTTTATGCCAGTTCCAGCGTTAAACGCTGGAATTTCTGAGGCTGATTTGCCACGCCGGTTTGGGCCATCAAATCTCGGGCAAAGTATGGACTATTATATATTTCTGGAAAGCCCAGGATGTCTACTTTCCAACGCCGTTGAGAGCGCGCCAATTGGGTTTCTGTAACTCCAGAAAATCCACTTCGAGTGCAGGGAGGTCAGAATCCAACAGCATCTGCAGTCCTTTTCAGTCTCTGAATCAGATTTTTGCTCAGGACCCTCAATTTCAACCAGAAAATACCTGAAATCACAGAAAAACAAACAAACTCATAGTAAAGTCCAGAAAAGTGAATTTTAACTAAAAACTAACAAAAATATACTAAAAACCAACTAGATCATACTAAAAACATACTAAAAACAGTGCCAAAAAGCGTACAAATTATCCGCTCATCATCTGACCCGAAAGAAAAAATGAAAGGCTAAGGCCAGTTCTGGTAAGCAAAAAAGTGGACAGTCATTTGTCGCTCTATCAGATATTCTAGGGGATGAATTATGGCGTGAGAAGAACGTCACACTGGAAAAAGAAGATCAACTAGTGATTGCAAATAACCCAATCAAATTTGCCAATCGTTACTGTGAACTACAGTTTCTGGTCTTTCGAGACACCCGGCACCTCTACTTGGAACGGACACTCAAAATACCAACCGAATTAAAGAAGTATACTGAAGAGCAGATCAAGCAGAGAGGTTGGGTATTTTTGGAAAGAGATCTGCCAGAGGTGAACGCATCATGGGTCTGTGAGTTCTATGCTAACTATTTTAGGATGACCCTTGATGCAGTGCAGCTTAGGAGAAAGCAGATTTTAGTCACTGAGGAGACGATAGAGGATATCCTCCACCTCCAGCCTAGAATAGCTAACAAAGACGATTATTAACAGGCCGAGGAGTCTATCAGATTCATGAGTTTTGATTGGGATGCTGTAAGGCGTACCATAGCCATTGATCCTAATGCTCCATGTGCTATGGGAAAGTCCACGACCACTCCCAGGGGTATGAAGATTATTTATCTCAATGATGGGGCTAAGCTATGGCAGCAGATACTGAATAATTATGTTATGCCTAGTACTCACGAGTCCGAGGTGCCAGCCACTATAATCATTCTTATCTGGTGTGTCATGGAAAGAAAGGAACTATACCTTCCACGGTTCATCAAAAAGTACATGGCTAGAGTTCATGTTCGAGGCACCCTGTCATTTCCTTATCTGATTACCCAGATGGCTCGCTGAGCTGAAGCGCCTTGGGAGCCAGAGGATGAGAGACCACCGATTGTCGACTGCAAGAAGATTATTCTGCACGGCAAGCGGTTCAGACCTCTAGGCCACAGACCACCTTCTCTCACTGCCTCTACTGATGCGGCCACATCCTCCGCAGCACCCTCAGCACCTACAGCCCCACCTACTTTCGCAGCACCATCATCCGCTTCTCAGCCTATCTATCACCTTGTGCACCGCCTCTTCGAGCACCTGGATCAGATGGAGCACCGCAACCAACAGCGTTATGATCGATCTGAGCGTCGCAATAAGCGACGCTTTGAGCACCTAAATTTGATGATGAGGTCGGAACACACCATCGGAGCACTCTGAGGAGGAGGAGGATGAGCCGGAGGAGGTTGCACAGGTCAAGGACCATCAACAGGCACAACACGAGAAGCCTCAGCCTGAGCAAACTACAGAGCCTCCGGCCACTACACAGCCAGAGCCCACCGAGCCAGTAGCACACCCTGCAGGAGGCGATGATCCTTCACACCCAGCTTAACTTTAGCATCGAGGACGATGCTATGATATAAGTGTGGGGACGTTGCCATCTCTGGCGAATTCTATTTTGGTGAACCATATTTAGACTTTTTATACTATTTTGCTTTATTCTGTATTTTGCTTTCTTTTATTTTATTTTCCTTTTAGTACTTGCACATTTTTATTTTACTCCACTTCTGTTTACTTTTTCCTTGTTGCGTTTTGCACTTTGGGCTGTATATATCTTAGATATTTAGCTTAGATTGCACTCTTAGTCTTTTAGTTATGATATGGAAAAGCATGGATTATTTAGTTAGTTTACCCTTTTTAGCATATGAGAAATTGGTTTGATTGAAAATAGGGAGTAAACTAGAAATTTTAGTTTTTCATAATCACATCTCATTCAGTATATATATATAATAATAATAAAGTGTTGGTCAATTGATGAAATTTTCAAGGAATATATTTATTTTTTAGGAAAGGCAGTTAAGATTCACATTGATTTGAGTTAACACCCTTTGGTAACTTGCAAGGTATATATAATTGGAATATAGTTTTTGAGCCAAAGAACACACAACCTGTGAGTTTTTTAGCTTAATTAAATGATTACATTATTTAACCATAATATTTTATTCTTATGTGTTTCTTCACTATGATTGCAGACTTTACTTTGTTCCATTTTATATATCCACTGTTTAGTGTATTTGCATGGTTGCATATGATTGAGGCCATCATTTGTTATTAGCTCACTTATCCCAAATAGCCTACCCTTTCAATCAACCTTGTTTGCCACTTTGAGCTTTTTAATCCCCTTTGTTCTGTATTTTACTACATCACTAGCCTTAAGCAGAAAAACATTAATTACCCCAAATTGAATCTTTAGTTAGTTTAAGATAGAGATTGTGTATCAATTAAGTGTGGGGAACCGTGGGAACTTGGGTTGATAAGAAAGTGTTGAATTGACAAGATATCTGGAATTTGGGCACCTATTCATGGAGACCAAAACAATTAAAATACCATGTGCATTGATGTGTTATGTTTATTTTAAAAAATAAAAAAATATCTACAATATAAACAATATATAGTAATAAATAAGGGGACAAAATTACCCCAATGTTAAGTTAATGCAAAAAATCAATGCATATGTGATAAAATTAAAGATAATTTGGTACATGAGTCTATAATATAAAAGTGGGAATTATGGGTAGCTAGGCATGATTTTAAAAGTACATAGAATATGTGTATGTTAGGTGAAAACTTAGGCTAGTCAAGGATTCAATTTATAGCTCACTTGGCCATACATATGTCCTCACCCTTGCCTTAACCCCATTACAACTTTGAAAAGACCTCATGATGTTTGCATTTGTACATTAAATATTTGTTGATTGGTTAGATGAAGAACAAAGTCTTAGAAAGCATGATTAGAGAAGAGTAGAGTGTTTAACCCCAAACACTAAGTGATTAGAGTGCATACACGAATCCAGTGAGGGTTCAATGGCTCATCTCAAGGCAGCAATTATCTAAACAGATAACAGAGGAGTGCCAAGTTGTTCAGTTAAGGAGTGGAAAGACATTAAATACCTCAACTCAAGGCAGCAAAAAGCCAAGAAAGGAATAATTGACAGAGGAAGAGAAGACTGCTACTCAAAATCCCTCTAAGGACAGTAAGAGCCCAGAGAGGAATAATTCTGGCATTCAAACGCCAGAAAAGGGTAAAAAGTTGGCATTAAACGCCCAACCCATGTCCAGTTATGGCGTTCAAACGCCAGAAAAGGGTAGGAATTTGGCGTTAAACGCCCATTCCTCTTCATATCCTGGCGTTCAAATGCCAATGAGGGATCAAACACCTGCAAGTACTAATAATAACTCCCTCAAGAAGGCTTCTCAACCTGCCTCTGTAAGAAATAAACCTACAGCAACTAAGGTTGAAGAATATAAAGCCAAATTGCCTTATCCTCAGAAACTCCGCCAAGCGAAACAGGATAAACAATTTGCCCGCTTTGCAGACTATCTCATGACTCTTGAAATTGATGCGCTATAACTGGGTATAGCTACGATCAAGTAAAAACTCACAATAGAGTGAGGTCGAATCCCACAAGGATTGGTTGAATGAGCAATTCGAATTAGAAGTTTGATTAGTTGAGCGGAATCAAGAATTGGGTGTGAATTGCATAAAGTAAATTGGCGGGAAATGTAAATTGCAAGGAATTGAAATGAC
The DNA here is from genome assembly GCF_003086295.3 of Arachis hypogaea. Classification (NCBI taxonomy): domain Eukaryota; kingdom Viridiplantae; phylum Streptophyta; class Magnoliopsida; order Fabales; family Fabaceae; genus Arachis; species Arachis hypogaea. Next base: position 46,351,387 of record NC_092041.1, on the reverse strand, counting down.
TGAATCTTAAATTGCGAGAATTAAAGTGCGAGAAGTTAAATTTTCTGAAATTAAAAGGGATGAGGGTGATTGCATGAATTGAAATTGCACATGGTAAATAGAAAGGGATAGATCAGAGAGATGGGAGTTCATTGGGTGTTAGGAGATATTGAGATCTCCGAATCAAAACATTTTATCTCTTCCTCAACCAATGCATTCATTAAATTTTGCTTGGCAATCTTATATGATTGGATCCCAATCCCTTGGCTCACCAATTCTCTCTAAAAACAAACAAATTCCCAATCCCTTGGTTTAAATGTTCATAAGAAGAGATGAAGCTTGATCACTGATTATACCACACAGCTTCATGGACCACAATTTGGTAGGATTACATGTCACAATATCCATCCAAACCCCAATCCAATTCACTGTGAGAAAGCTTCTCTAGCATGAATCCTCCATTCCTTTCCCAAGGTTCCGAAGGATTCCAATTATGGATAGTTTCTTTCCCAAGACAACTAACCAATGGAATTAGAGCGAGAAGCTTTCTAACAAAATTCAAGAGAAAAGATTGAAGAAGAAGATGAAAACTATTATTGATTCATTGAATTACAATAGAGCTCCCTAACCCAATGAAAGGGGTTTAGTGATTCATAGCTCAGAATTCAATTACAAAATATGAAAAGTTCTAAAGTGTCCAAAAAAGTTCTCACTAACTTAAATTCTACCCTATTTATACACTTTCTAAATTGAGCTTCTGTTGTGTTCCTTGGGCTTTGAGGCCTTTCCTTGATTTCCTTTTGCTTTGGGTTTATGGTCCATAATCCTGATGAGACTGTGATCCAATTCTGCAACATTCATTGAGCAAACTTAGTAATAAACAAGTAATGACACAAGGCTCAACAATTTGAAGTTTCAGACTCATCAATTCTTCAAGCCCAAATCCCACAAACCATGATATTCAATTGGGTTTCATGCCATAATAAGTTTAAGTTAATCTTTGTGCTCATTTGCTAACTTAAACTTCAATATAATTGGCCCAGAAACCTTTTCAAATGGTGGTGTTTAAGTTCAAGTTTAAGTTTCAGTTTAAGGTCAAACTAAAACTTAAACGTGGAATTGGAAGAAAGCAACCCAGGGGTGTGTATTGTCGAGCACGTTTAACCTCCAGTTTAAGGTTAAACTGGAGGTTAAACTTGGAAATGAAGAAAGCACACCCTGGAGGCAATTTGGGTCGACCACGTTTAACCTCCAGTTTGAGGTTAAACTGGAGGTTAAACTTGGGAATGAAGAAAACACCCTGGAGGAGAGAAGCCATCGAACACGTTTAACCTCCAGTTTGAGGTCAAACTGGAGGTTAAACTTGGAAATGAAGAACACACCCTGGAGGCAGAATAACCATCGAACACGTTTAACCTCCAGTTTGAGGTCAAACTGGAGGTTAAACGTGGAAACACTTCCCTTTCTTGAGTCGTCACTTTGTTCTCTTGTCAACCTTGCCAATTTGATGCCAAATATGGACTATTATACCTCGTTGGAAAGCTATGGATGTCTACTTTCTAATGCAACTGGAAGCGCATCATTTGGAGTTCTACAACTCGAGTTATACTCCATGGAAGGTGAAGAGGTCAGCTGGCCTGATTGCATGTTGGTACTATGCTCTTCTATGCACATTACGGGGCTGTTTTCTCCCTCAATTTTTAGTATCCACCATGCATGCCATATATGCTTGGAAAGCTCTAGATGTCTTCTTTTCAATGCATTTTGAATCACCTCATTTGGAGTTTTGTAGCTCAAGTTATTTATGTTTGAAGAAGGCATGGTCAAGCTGTTCCATATAACACGTTTAAGCTCCAGTTTAAGGTTAAACTGGAGCTTAAACGTGGAAATGCTCCTGGTGCCTTTCTTACTTCTGGAGTTTAACCTCCAGTTTGAGGTCAAACTGGAGGTTAAACGTGGAAATGCTTCTTGGTGAGGAGAAAGTGTCGAACACGTTTAACCTCCAGTTTGAGGTCAAACTGGAGGTTAAACGTGGAATGCTCCCTTTGTTCAAATCATCATTCTGGCGTTTAACCTCCAGTTTGAGGTCAAACTGGAGGTTAAACGTGGAATGCTTCTTAGTGCCCTTTCTCATTCTGGCGTTTAACTTCCAGTTTGAGGTCAAACTGGAGGTTAAACGCCAGTTACAGCATTCCCTCTCTTCTCATGATTTTGGCGTTTAAGCTCCAGTTTAATCTTAAACTGGAGCTTAAACGTCCCATTTGATTCTTAAACTTCCTTTATTGATCTTTGTTGCTTCCTTGCCTAACCTCTTCTTCCCTGAAATCATCCAAACAATTGCATCAAAGTCTTGCAAAATTTCATGAGAAATCATCCATTCATAGCATTCAAGTAATAACACTAAAAACTCATGGAATTTGCATCAAAATCATAATGTTTGGATGATTCATTGCTTGTTGTTCATTTAACCATTCTTGGTTACTTTAAGCTCAAGAAAATGCATAAAACAACTAAAACTAACAGAAAATGCTAGTGAAACTAGCCTAAGATGCCTTGGCATCAGAAATAAAGATTCCGTTTGCAGAGGCACTTGAGCAAATACCCTCTTATGCTAAGTTCATGAAAGAGATCTTAAGCCATAAGAAGGATTGGAGAGAAACTGAAAATGTTTTCCTCACTGAAGAATGCAGTGCAGTCATTCTCAAAAGCTTACCAAAGAAGCTTAAGGATCCTGGAAGCTTTACGATACCGTGCACATTAGAGGGTAATTGTACCAAGACAGCTCTATGGATATTGGGGCAAGTATCAACCTAGTTCCTGCATCCACTATCAGAAAGCTTGGCTTGACTGAAGAGGTCAAACCAACCCAGATCTGTCTTCAACTTACTGATGGCTTAATTAAATAACCGTCAAGCGTAATTGAGGAAATGATTGTCAAGGTTGGGCCATTTGCCTTACCCACTGACTTTGTAGTGCTGGAAATGGAGGAGCACAAGAGTGCAACTCTCATTCTAGGAAGATCTTTCCTAGTATATGGACGAACCCTCATTAATATTCAAAAAGGGGAATTAACCCTGAGAGTCAATGAGGATGAGTTTAAGTTAAATGTTGTCAAAGCTATGCAGCATCCAGACACATCAAGCGACTGCATGAGTATTGATATTATTGACTCCATGGTAAAGGAGATCAATATGGCTGAAAGTCTCGAATCAGAGCTAGAGGACATCTTTAAAGATGTTCAGCCTGATCTGGAGGAACCAGAGAAAACAGAAGCACCTCTGACAACTCCTCAAGAAGATAAGAAGCCTCCTAAATTTGAGCTTAAACCATTACTACCCTCCCTAAAATATGCATTTCTGGGAGAGGATGGTACTTTTGCTGTGTTAATAAGCTCTGCCTTAGAGCCACAGGAAGAGAAAGCACTACTTCAGGTGCTAAGGACACACAAGACAGCTCTTGGATGGTCCATAAGTGATCTTAAGGGCATTAGCCTAGCCAGATGCATGCACAAGATCCTCTTGGAGGATAATTCTAAGCCAGTGGTTTAACCACAAAGGCGGATGAATCTAGCCATGAAGGAAGTGGTGCAGAAAGAGGTCACTAAATTACTAGAGGCTGGGATTATTTATCCAATTTCTGATAGCCCCTGGGTGAGCCCTGTCTAAGTCGTCCCCAAGAAGGGAGGCATGACAGTAGTTCATAATGAAAAGAATGAACTGGTTCCTACAAGAATAGTTACAGGGTGGCGCATGTGTATTGACTACAGAAGACTCAATACAGCCACCAGAAAGGATCGTTTTCCTTTACCATTCATAGACCAGATGCTAGAAAGACTAGCAGGTCATGATTATTACTGCTTTTTGGATGGCTATTCAGGCTACAACGCGCAGCGTAGGCACAACTATCGGGTCAATGTATAGAAGGTGGAATTTCTCAATCCACGCGTACGCGTGTATGGCGCGTCCGCGTGGGTAGGCGAAAATGCTTTATACACGTGTACACGCATAGTGTGCGTATGCGTGGATGGTGCTCTATTTTTCAAAATTTTTCTATGTTTTTGCTCCAATCTAAGCATTCTAAACCTCCAAGCAACTAGCAAAACACCTTAGAACCTTATTTAACATACTAAACTATCAGATACACTCAACAAACTAATCAAAACATGAAATTAAACTAATTCTACCAATATGTACAAAAGGGAAAAACGAAAAGAACTTACCATGGTGGGGTGTCTCCCACCTAGCACTTTTATTTAAAGTCCTTAAGTTGGACATTTGGTCGGGTCCTTGCTATGGTGGCTTATGCTTGAATTCATCCTTGAATTCCCACCATTATTTGCATTTCCAATGACCACTGGGATCCCAAACTTTGCGCATAAAGCCTTCAGGTAAGCTTGAGCAAGTAACAAGACCCCAAGAGTGTTGATTGTAGAATTGAATTCCGGGGTCCCAAACCTTGTTCTTGCACCCATCTTGTTGTTGATTACCATCGTTAGATCCGGGTGACAAGGTTTGTGAATTCTCATTTAGGCAACCAAACATTCTCCTAGACCCATGCAATTCGGTTCCACACAAACCATTGCTCTTGAAATTTGAGCATGCAACCGTCATGAGCTTAGAATGATGTTTCCAACCACTACACAACCCTTTCCTATTCTTGACTCCACAAAGAGCTCTAAGTTGACCATCATTTTCAATCAAACCATATTCAAGTGAGAAAGTAAAGCTTAGGGATAAGAATTTTACCCACTTGAATGTTGTGTAGGATGGTGACTTAGGAAGGAGTGGTCCCAATGATCTTGCAAGCTCCACTCCTTTGTGCTCTTCCTTGACTATCTCCACCTCTTCGCAAGCTTCTTCAATTTCATCATTTTCCCTTTGGTAGCTCTCTTTCGATTCATTCCCTTCGTCATTGCTCACCAAGGGTATGGGAGGTTGTGCACATTCTTCTATAATTTCAACTTCATGTCCAATGGGAGAGGATTCAATTGTTGATAGAAATTCATCCAGGATTGAATCCATCTCTTGGTAAACCTCTTCCATGTCTCCAACAATGATATGCCTTGGAGGTTGCGCACCCTCCTCAACATCAATATCAAGCTTCTTGGAAGAGTGCTCCATGATGCTACATTTCCATGGACTTTCAACATCTCCTAAATCTTCGACCACTTCTTCCTTTTCTTTAACAATCATGGCTTTCTCTAGTTGCTCCAATACAAAATAACATCCCTCTTTTTCCACCGGAGTTTTCAATCTCTCCTTCATGCTATGCTCTTCAATTGATTCTTCACATGTGGCTATGGAAGCACCTTGAGTGTTCAAGCATTGGTAGGCTAAAGTAGGCATTACCTTAGTCAAATTAGTCACAAACTCTAGGGTGTTCCTTTGTATATCCTCTTGTCCTTGAAGTAGCAATATGAGATAGTCATCTATTGGGGCGTGGAGTGGATAAGAGGGTTTATCATTTTGGAGAGAGGGTTCATAGTAGGAAGGTGGTTCTTCTTGGTGAGGGTATGGAGATGGTGCGCATTGAGGTGGTTCTTGGTAGTAATCATGATAGGTTTGTGGTGGTTCTAAATGTTCTTGCTCATAACGGTCACAAAGAAATGGCATGGGTGATTAGTCATATGATGGATATGGGTCACAAGAAAGTGCTTGGTAAAAATGGGCTTGTGAGCATGGTTGATAGTCATGTTGAGGGTAAGATTCATAAGAATATGGTTGCGGTACTTGATTATCATAAAAGGATTCACCATAGCCATTGAATTGACAAGCATTAGGATGGTGATTATACCTATAAGTATCTGGAGGTTGTTGCCAATAGGAGTGATCAATTCGTTGAGGCTCCTCACATCTTTGTGGGTTCCATCCTTGATGCATATGGTCATTGAAGTTCACATTTTTTACAACACAATTAGAACCAAACTCATAGCCAAAGTGAGAATTCATGATAGCAAAGACAAAAAATAAAAGGCACAAAAACAAGGGGATAAAATCTAGCTACTAAATCAAACAAGCAAACTATTCACAATATTCACATATGAACAATAACCAATAACATAACACCATTGTAATTCCTCGGCAACGGCGCCATTTTGATGATAGGAATTTTCGACGGTATAGAATTTCTCTAATGAGATCTCGTTGCAAGTATAGTTTATAAACCAATCAATAATCCTTTCATACAAAAATTTGTTTGTCACAAGTAACAAACCCCTAAAATCTATAAACCGAAGTATTTAAACCTCGGGTCGTTCTCCATAGGAATTGCAATAAAGTGTCTTGTTATTGGTTATGAGGTATGTTTGGGGTTTTTGAGATTTTCGACAAGAAATATAAATGGCAAAGAAAATAAACTAACAACTAAGAAGCTCTTGGTAAGGTATGAGAATTAGAAGTCCTATCCTAATTACCCTCTCTAATTGTGGCAATAAATTGTCCATTGCTCCCACCTAGTTAACCTCTAACCATGGAGGAAAGTCAAGTGGATGAATCAATTTAATTTCTCAAGTCCTAATCAACTCCAAAAGGAAAGACTAGCTTTAGAGGCATTCAAATCAATTAGCAAATTCTAATTATCAATCAACAAAGGAATTAGATAACTCAAGAGTCACTAATTACTCTACCATGCAAAGAGGTCCTTTAGGAGCTTTGTTAGCAGATTCTTTAGGACATGTACCTTCCGGTTGAGGGCGGAGTTCTTCGCGAGCTCAGATTCTTCCGAGTTCTATAGTATTGGTTTCATTTCCTCTGGGGTCGCCTTCCCAAGTTCTATACTATTGGTTTCATTTCCTCTGTGGTCGCCTTTAAGGTTCAGACTTTCGTTGTAACAACGTCGCACGAGTTTTTGGTCTCCCTTTATGGTGGTGATCCCATCTAGAGTTGGGAACTTCATGCATAGGTGTGGAGTGGAGACCACTACGACAAGCTGGTTTAGCATTGTCCGACCTATGAGGACATTGTATGCAGAGCTCACATCGACTACGATGTAGTCTATGCTTAGTATTCATACCCTGGGTCGAGCTGTACAACCCGTTCTGACCAAAGACACAAGTGACCGACCTCTTCAGGTTGGGTCACCACTGACCTCTTCTAAAAGAGTTCGGCCAAATCACCATAGAGGCCCAAGCAGGCCCAAACAAAGGAACGCCGCTGATTCTAAAGGCGGCAAAGCCAAGAAAGATAAGGCAGTTCCCCTAAAAAGATAAGATAAGATAACTATCTTATCTCAAAGGAAGGGCACTCCACACTGCTATAAATACACTGGAGCACCCAGGTATAACTCACACTCTGATTCTACACAAAATGCTGCCTAATGGCTTAATATGATAGTGGAGATTGAGATGAGAATTTCGATACCAATTTTATAGAAATCGGACCAAGATTGGACCGAACGGGCCAAACCGGGCCAACCGGACCTATATTGGGCCCTTGGCCTAACATAACTAAACCTAATAAACCCTAAAATAGCACTCTCTCTCCTCTCTAAGATCTCATTCACGCTGAAATGGTGAAAGGGAAGGGAAGAACACTCTCTCAAGTTCTCTCCCTTGGTTGATCTTCAAACCACCATAACTTTTGATCTAGAGCTCCAATTGCCGCACCGTTTGTGAGCACACGTTCACCGCAAAGAGCTCTACAAAATGCACTACTTTATTCTTGAGGTAAGCCACAAAATCATTTCAGTTCTTCATCTCTAAATTTTGAGTTTTGTGGAGAAATGTGATGAGATTTTAGGCTCTTTGATGTTATAGGACCCAACTCTTTTGAAGGAGAAGATTAATCTTGTCTCCTTGAACCTTGGGTGTGGTAAGATTCTCAACCCTAGTGTAATTTTTTATTCTATGATGTTTGGGTATTAAGATGTTGTGTTTGGGTATGATAATTGTGACTTCGGTTGTATGTATGTGAATATTAGAGCTTGATTAAGATTTTGGAAAGCTTGAAAAAGTGATTTAGTGTGCAAAAATCTGTTCTTGAGGTATTGAAACCTTGAGAGCTTGTGGACAAGTGGTTTGGAAGTGCTCTGATTGAGTTTGGGAAATTGGCTAAGGTATGGTCTCAGTTTTCTGTATCTAAAATGTAATGTGGTGTGAAGACTTAGGCTAGAGGCCCTAGTGGACGAAATTGTGATCATCAATAATGGCTCTTTGGTATGTGCATCTATTAACTCAGCACTTTCTTTCCACAACTTTGCTCAACTAACCAGCAAGTGTACTAGGTCGTCCAAGTAATAAACATTACGTGAGTAAGGGTTGATCCCACAGAGATTGTTGGTATAAAGCAAGCTATGGTCATCTTGTAGATCTCAGTCAGGCTGATTCAAATGTGATTGGATTAGATAATTAAAAGATAAATAAAATAGGATAGAAATACTTATGTAAATTAATGGTGGGAATTTCAGATAGGCGTATGGAGATGCTTGTCCCTGTTGAATCTCTGCTTTTCTACTACTTTCGTCCAATCCTTCTTACTCCTTTCCATGGCAAGCTGTATGTAGGGCATCACTATTGTCAATGGCTACATCCCATCCTCTCAGTGAAAATGGTCCAAATGCTCTGTCACAGCACGGCTAATCATCTGTCGGTTCTCAATCAGGTTGGAATAGAATCCCGTGATTCTTTTGCGTCTGTCACTAACGCCCAACCTTCAAGAGTTTGAAGCTCGTCACAGTCATTCAATCCCGGAATCCTACTCGGAATACCACAGACAAGGTTAGACTTTCCGGATTCCCATGAATGCCGCCATCAATTCTACCTTATACCACGAAGATTCTGATTAAGGAATCCAAGAGATATGCGCCCGGTCTAAGGTAGAACAGAAGTGGTTGTCAATCACGCGCGTTCATAGGTGAGAATGATGATGAGGGTCACGGATCAACACATTCATCAAGTTGAAGTACAACGAATATCTTAGAACAGGAATAAATCGAATTGGATAGAAAATAATAGTAATTACATTAAAACTTGAGGTATAGCAGAGCTCCACACCCTTAATCTATGGTGTGTAGAAACTCGACCGTTGAAAATACATAAGTGAAAGGTCCAGGCATGGCCGAATGGCCAGCCCCCATGATCTGAGAACTAAACGTCCCAAGATGTCTAATACAATAGTAAACTATCCTATTTATACTAGACTAGCTACTAGGGTTTACAAGAGTATGTAATTGATGCATAAATCCACTTCTAGGGCCCACTTGGTGTATGTTTGAGCTGAGTTTGATCTATCCACGAGCTGAGGCTTCTTTTGGAGTTGAACGCCAAGTTGTAACGTGTTTTGGGCGTGGTTCGTGACGTGTTTCTGGCGTTTGACTCCAGACAGCAACATGAAACTGGCGTTGAGCGCCAGTTCACGTCGTCAATTCTCAAACAAGGTATGGACTATTATATATTGCTGGAAAGCTATGAATGTCAAATTTTCAACGCCGTTGAGAGCGCGCCATTTGGAGTTCTGTAGCTCCAGAAAATCCATTTCGAGTGCAGGGAGGTCAGATTCCAACAGCATCAGCAGTCCTTTGTCAGCCTCTTTATCAGAGTTTTGCTCAGGTCCCTCAATTTCAGCCAGAAAATACCTGAAATCACAGAAAAACACACAAACTCATAGTAAAGTCAAGAAATGTGAATTTAACATAAAAACTAATGAAAACATCCCTAAAAGTAACTAGATCATACTAAAAACTACCTAAAAACAATGTCAAAAAGCGTATAAATTATCCGCTCATCACAACACCAAACTTAAATTGTTGCTTGTCCCCAAGCAACTGAAAATTAATTAGGATAAAAAGAAGAGAATATACTATAAATCTCAAAATATCATTGAATATTAATTCTAATTGGATGAGCGAGATTTGTAGCTTTTTCCTTCTGAACAGTTTTGGCATCTCACTTTCTCCTTTGAAGTTTAGAATGATTGGCTTATCTATGAACATAGAATTTCGGATAGTGTTATTGATTCTCCTAGTTAAGTATGTTGATTCTTGAACACAGCTACTTTTTTGAGTCTTGGCCGTGGCCCTAAGCACTTTGTTTTCCAATATTACCACCAGTTACATAAATGCCACAGACACATGACTGGGTGAACCTTTTCAGATTGTGACTCAGCTTTGCTAGAGTCCCCAGTTAGAGGTTTCCAGAGCTCTTAAGCACACTCTTTTTGCTTTGGATCACGACTTTAACCACTCAGTCTAAAGCTTTTCACTTGGACCTGCATTCCACAAGCACATGGTCAGGGACAGCTTGATTTAGCCGCTTAGGCCAGGATTTTATTTCCTTGGGCCCTCCTATCCATTGATTCTCAAAGCCTTGGATCCTTTTTTTACCCTTGTCTTTTGGTTTTAAGAGCTATTGGCTTTTTCTGCTTGCTTTTTCTTTTTTTTTTTCTTTTTTTTCCGCCAAATTTTTTTTTCACAAGCTTTTGCTTTTTCACTGCTTTTTCTTGCTTCAAGAATCAATTTCATGATTTTTCAGATTATCAATAACAATTCTCTTTGTTCATCATTCTTTCAAGAACCAACAATTTTAACATTCATAAACAACAAGATAAAAAATATGCACTGTTTAAGCATTCATTCAGAATAACAAAAAGTATTGTCACCACATCAATATAATTAAACTAAATTCAAGGACAATTTTCGAAATTTATGTACTTCTTATTCTTTTGAATTAAAAACATTTTTCATTTAAGAGAGGTGATGGATTCATGGAATTATTCATAACTTTAAGACATAATTACTAACTACTAATGATCATGAAGTAGAGACACAAAACATAGATGAACATATAACATAAAAATTGAAAAACAGAAAAATAAGAACAAGGAATGAGTCCACCTTAGTGATGGTGGCGCTTTCTTCTTTAAGAACCAATGGTGCTTTTTGAGCTCCTCTATGTCTCTTCCTTGCCTTTGTTGCATGATCCCTAATGATTTTGGTGCTCGTATCCTTAGTTGCTCTCAATAATTTTGTTGTTTAATTATTCTAACCAAGTTGCTTAAAAGGAATTTTTTTTTTCAAAGAGATGGATGAAAATTAAAATTCTAAATTATTTTTCCTATTTTCTATCATTCCAAATCATTACATGCATATAGGAAAAATACCAAAGTCCTATTATCCACATTCATCCAATCACAATAAAAATAATAAAAATATATTTACAAACCATGCTAGTAAAAGATGCAAATAAAGCTCTAAATTATATACAACCAAGAAAAATGCAAATGAAGTAGAAGAGAACTCAAAATAACCAAAATAACTAACAAAAGATTTAAAAATCATAAAAAAAATACTAAAGTGATTGGAAAAAGTGTTAATACGACCAAATTGCGGCTGTAAGCCTCCCCACACTTGAATTCTGCACAGTCCTCTGTGCGCTAACTTGAACCAAAAGGAGCTGGTGCTTCCCTAATCATGCTCTTCATAGTGGTATTCTCCGCATCCATGTCCATCGCTTCGCTTCTTTTACTTTTTTTGTTGCTTACGATGACTCATCCTAAAAAATGTAAAAGAGAATATGTTAAAATATAAACACGAGTGACACAAGCAAGATGAGTAAAGCAAAGCAACACTTAAATCAAAAATTAATTCAAACAAGGAGAGTGAGGTTGAATACACTAAAATAAGTTGAAATTATGCGTTTGTGACATGAAGAAAAGCAATATGTGAATTCTAAGTTTGCCGGCAGTTTAAAATTCACACATTGGAGAACTGAAAGCACTATGCCACATTACTTCAATCAAAGTTCAATTTCAACTCAATTAGTGTACCTAAAGTGATTTCAAAATAATTGCAAGCTACAAATAAGTAGACAAGCAACAAGAAGTTCAATAATCACTTTGGAAATTCAAGAATTGATGTAATGTGACGGTTTGTGCAAAAGAAAAGTTTTAGAATGTGTGATGTTGTGATTGAAATTCAATTCAAAGAAAATAAACTAAAACAAAATGATACAACTACATACACACCAAAAAACTCAATTAATACAAAAGTTAGCGTCTCAAGCAATCCACCATCACAAATTACACTTAATGAATTATGCCAAACAAAGTTAAACATTCTAAATCACATGGTAGCTACACCATGCAATTCAAAATCCAAAATAATCATAGAAGCATATTCACAAACAACGGTGTATAAACTAAACAAGAACAATGTTCAAGCAAAGTAAGAGGAACAAGTTCAAATACCAATGTAATTCATTTAACTAATAACACAAGATTAAATTCAAGAATTGAGTGTCATTCCTAATATAATCCAAATCCAATGAAACCACAAAGTTGATATAATTGGGTTAAATAGGACCAGTTTAATTAATCTTGTACTATTAGATAAATGCCTCAATCATCGATAATAAAATCAAATCACATGTAATTCAAAAATCTAAAATACTCTCAAAAGGCAATTTTCATCAACACTTGGCATAAACAAATATCGAACATGCAGAATCAATTCAACCAAGTAGCAATTCATAACCCAAATTCAAATTAACACCATTCAACCCAATTTTCAGCAACATATTCATCAAAATGGGCAGTAAAACAGTGAATCTGTACACAATGAATCAATGTTCAACCAATATCAACAATAAATTTCCAGAAATTCTGCAACAAAACAGCACATCATGAATACAGTCAAGCAATTCCAAATAATTCCAGCAACAGTTATAGCAAATCAACAATTTCAACGCTTTCAGCCCAAACAAATTCAGTAGTAACTTCCAGCAGTTCAATTCAAACCAAACACTTTTCAGAACCTAATAACCTAAGCTAATCTGATCTTAACCACCTAAAATTTACTAACAGAAAATAAAAAAAACTAAGCTGAACTAATCATGAAACTAATCAAGGGACTAAAACTAACCAAAATCAAAACCAAACTGATTAAAGATCAAAACTAAAATTGTAATTAATACTAAATGAAATTCAGCAAACAAATCAGTCAGACAATCCAAACCAAATGAAATTCAAATTCAAGAAACATAAAAGCATGATTAATTATCTATGAACTAACACTGATCCTAGTTCTACTTTAAACAACGTAACAGCAGCAAGTCCTCAACAAAAATAACCTGAACAGCAGTGAATTAATCCAGCGGTAACCAAAACAGCAGTAACCAGGTCGAACCAGAAATTTCAAATTCTAACCTAAACTCAACTAACAGCAACAAAATAGTTTAACAAAATCAAATGACTAACTAATAATTGAAATCTAAATAACCCCTAATTAATTAAAAAAGAAATTTTTGGCAAAAATCTGAAAACTGAAGAACAGAGCAAGAAAGATTACAGAAACAGGAGACCGGTGATGTTACAGCGGCAGTGACCAGCGCTACTGGTGAAGGCTGCAGCGGTGGTGGAGACAGACACTGCGAGAGAGGAGAAGAGGGTGAGCGCGGCAGTGCTGGTCTCTGGGTTCAGCGGAGGAGAGAAGAGACGCGAGCTGGAGGTGAGCCAAGGGTCGCAGTAGCTCTGGTGTGGCTGGAGGCTACTTCGGCGCTGAGACGAGGAGGTTGCGACGGAACTGGGTAGAGACGGTGGGAAGGCCGAAGAGAATGAAGAAGAAGGAGCGGTGGCGCGATGGTTCTGGGCTCGCGGAGGTGAGGCGAGGGGAAGAAGAAGAAAAGGAGAAGTGAATTAGGGTTCGGTGGTGGTCTTAGACAATGATGGATGGTGATGATGGTGAAGAAGATGAAGATGAAGATGAAGATGATGATGGACGTTGGGTGGCTCGGAGAAGAAGAAAGGAGAAGATGAAGATAGGCTAAGGTTCAGGGGATTCATTTTTTTAAGAGAGTGCGTACGCAGAAATTTGCGCACTGAACTAGGGGTGTCAAAAATTCCCAGGAAGCGGGGATCCCCGCGGGAACCGCCCCGAATGGGGCCCCGATGACGGGGAATTTTTTCTGCGGGGACGGGGATGGGGGACAAAATTCCCCCGAAGCAAATACGGGGACCCGAGCGGGGATCCCCGTCCCCGTCCCCGTATTCCCCACAATCCCCGAATATATTAAATTACTTAAATATCCTTATGAATTTAACTTTTATTTTGGTTTTTAAGTAATTTCACTTTGCATATATATATAGAAAAGCTAACCCTAAATCCCTTATTCCTCTTCTCAGTTCCCAGTTCCCTCTTCCAACAGAGAGCGCCGCAACCTCCTACCTCTGAGTTCCCAGTTAACCTAACTCTCCTTCATCTCTGCATTCTCTCCGTCGTCCCAGGCTTCCAGCCAGCAACCTCCGACCACCATCGTCACGGCCTCGTCACTGTCCGTTTCAGCCGGCCCAGACTGCATCATCACCGCAAGCTTCATTCTATTATGCCACTTGTTTAGTTATTATTTCATGAGTTTTCTTATTAGATTTTATCTATTAGTCTTTTGCTAGTTTTGATTTTCTAGTCATTTAACTTGAGTCTTGTCTTCTTCAATTGTTCTTTTGCTATTTCTGCTTTTTATATATCTTCGTTTCTTGTTAATTTATTTCTAATTTTATAATTTAATATATTAATAATTCTGAGTTGATTTTGAGCTGCTGGGTTTATTTTTTTGGCTTGTTTTAATTTATTGTTTATGTATTCATTTTTAATTTAGTATTTCTGTATAAAAAATTACTGTATAGGATGGATAGCTTTAGCTCAACTCCTATTGAAAATAATAATGAGATAGAACCAACTCAAGATGATGAGGGTCAAGCAATTGAAGCACATATTCAAGGAACACAAGAGGAAGGACAAGAAGAAACACAAGAGGGAGGACAAGAAGTTAGCCAAGAAGTGCAAAACAGTCCTAACAAAAAAGGATTAACTTCTGAGGCTTGGAAACATTTTAGGAGGGAGAGAATAGATGGAAAGTGGAAGGCAATATGTAAATATTGCGAAAGAAAGATTGGAGGTGACACGAAGCAAGGAACTAAGCACTTGCATGATCACATTAGAATTTGCCCGATTCGTACTGTTAGGGGACCAAAGCAGTCAATATTAAAAACAGTGCAACAATCATCAGGTTCTACAGGAACGGGAAGGCCAACGGATTCACTTTTGGTTGGAAACTTCACATTTAGTCAAGAGGCAGCACGACGAGCACTCACAAAATGGGTTATTAGGGATGAACACCCTATGTCATTTGTTGAGCAAGTGGGTTTTCATGAGTTTATGGCTGAGACTCAACCTTTGTTCAAATTTTATACAAGAAATACACTGAGAAGTGATGCTATGAAGATGTATGAAGCTGAAAAGGCAATGCTTCTAAAATTGTTGGGAAAAAATTCAAGCCGCATTGCTATAACTACTGATATGTGGAGTTCTGATTGTCAAAACAAAGGTTATATGGCGATTACAGCTCACTTTATTGATGATGATTGGAACTTGCAAAATCGGCTTGTAAGGTATTATTTATGCTTTTAGCATCTTTTAAATATTTGAATTTTTAATGTCATGATTGTTTATTATATTTACATTATTCTAGGTTTGCATATGTGCCTGCACCCCATACTGCTGAAGTTCTTAGTGATGTTTTGGTGAATTCCTTGTATGATTGGAATATAGATAGAAAATTGTCAACTTTAACGGTTGATAATTGTAGTACAAATGATGCTATGATTCATCTTGTGCTTGATAAGATTTCACCGTCTAACTTTGTTAAGAGAGGAGAATTTTTTCACATGCGTTGTTGTGCTCACATTGTGAATTTGATTGTGAAAGATGGCATGAATGCAATATATGGTTCTATTGAAAAAATCAGAGATAGTGTTTCTTTTTGGGTTGCAACACCGAAGAGGGAAGAAAAATTTGAAGAGACTTGTAGGCAATTGAATATTAATTATAGGAGAAAGCTTGCACTTGATTGTAGAACTAGATGGAATTCAACTTATCTAATGCTTACTTCTGCTTTGCCATATAGAGAAGTTTTTGAGCGTTTAAGACATCGTGAATCTCTGTATAAAGTTGTACCATCTGATGATGAGTGGGAAATGGCAAATGAACTTGTGGATAAATTAGAAGTCTTTTATAGTGTGACTGAATTATTCTCTGGCACTTTATATCCAACGACAAATTTATACTTTCCCAAGGTGTGTGAAATGAGATTGAACTTGAACGAGTGGTTGCTTAGTCCCAATGAGATGATTCATAGAATGGCAACAAATATGATTAGTAAGTTTGAAAAGTATTGGGATCAAATTAATGAAGTCATGGCTGTGGGAGCTATCTTAGACTCTAGGTATAAGATGAAGTTATTGAAATTTTTTTTTCCTAAAATATATGGATCTCAAAGTGAGAATCATCTGAGCAAGGTAAAGAAAATGATGGAAGAATTAGTATGTGAATATCAACTTAAGGCTAGGGTTAAAAGAAGAGCAACAAATGATGATAGTTCAGCTTTTACTTTGAATGTTGGACATGATGAAGGATCTTCAAAGAGAAAATTTAACTCTATCTACTTGCAATTTGTGGAAGATACATCTGAAGACTGTGTTGCAAAAACTGAGTTGGATTTCTATTTGGAAGAGAGTGTTATGGTAGATAAAGCAAATTTGGAAAAATTTGACATTTTGGGCTACTGGAAAAATATTGGAGTGAAATATCCAACTTTACAAAAGATTGCAAGAGATTTTTTAGCCATTCCCATTTCTACTGTTGCCTCAGAGTCTGCTTTTAGCACTGGTGGTCGAGTTATACATCCACATCGCAATAAATTGGATTGTGAACTTGTTGAGGCGTTAATTTGCACTCAGCATTGGATACACTCTTCAGGTAAAAGTACTAATAACTCAAATTTTATCTCCTATTAAAGTTCAATTTCATGTTAAATTTAACTCTTGTGAATTGTTGGTTTTGATATAATGTAGGTAAATCAGGGTCGAAAATTCCAATCCCTTGGGATTATGTGATGGATATGGAGATTTAGGAGTTTAGGTAGTTATTTTTTTATTATGTCAAATTCTTATTAAATATATGGTATTGTTTATAATGTATGTTAACATATTCATGTTTGTGTCGTATTTTAACAGAGAACATGGAGTTGTTTGTTGGAAGCTGAAGACTTTATTTTATGGCTTTTTTTAACAATGGAAGTTGTATTTTAAAATTTCATTTTATGGACTATGATAACTTGATTTTATATTTCTTTACTTGTAAGTTGTAATCTTGGATTTTGTGTTGTAATTTTCATTTTGTGGACTATGTTAAACTTGGTTTTGTGTTGTAATTTTTATTTTGTGGTTTTTTTTTGTTTTTTTTTTATTTTTTATGGTAATTTTCATATAAATGTTCAATATAAGCAGATGGGGAATGGGGACCCGCGGGGAACATGGGGAACGTGGGGAATGGGGATGGGGGCAATTATCCCCCATGGTGGGGAATGGGGCGGGGACGGGGACAATATTTGAGGGCGGGGACGGGGAGCAGGGAGGCATCCCCCGCCCCCGCCTCGCCCCATTGACATCCCTACACTGAACAGAGCATGAAATTGAAAGTGCGTCTGCACAACCGGTGTGTGTAAGCACAAAAAAGTTTTTTTCTTTTTAATTTAACATTTTAAAACAAAAATTAGACTCTAAATTAAGCAAAATAATCAAAAACTTAATAAATGTAAGAAAAATAGAAAATCAAATAAAAAAAATTATAAACAAGAGTTTCTTTTTTTGCATATTAAACATCAAACAAGTGTAATTACCCGTGTCATACACGCAATAAGATTAAAATTATAATTTTAAATTATTTTTTTAAAATTAATTTAAATTATAATAATTTGATTAATAAAAAAGTAATATATTATGTATTTTTTTTAATCTATTGTTACTTGGATTAATTCTAAAATAGTTATTAATCGGTTTTAATAATCTACTTTTTTCAATAAATCAGACAAATGTGATCATAAATAATATAGTAATAGTTAAATTCACCAACAAATATATTAGCTATTATCACACTATAAAACAAATTAAATATAAAGGCTATTAGCATCTATAAATCTATAAAATCGCAATGTCTTTAATTTGTGCAAGGGTTTACTTATCAAATAAACTTAAAATATGAACAAAAAATATTTATAAAATGGACCTAGAATCACTTGAAAGAATCATGAAAAATAATCAACTTACCTTATCATCTATGAGAACCATTTCTATGTAAGTCGTCTTGTTCTTGTCAAATTTGGATGGAACTTTTCATAACTTTATAATTCTTGCATTTATTTTTCAAACTTTTTCATTACATAATCTTCCACAGGTAACATTGTTGATATATAGAATCGTAGTTAGTAGCCATTAGGTATGAAAAATAATAAATAGAAGAAGATCTATGTCCGATGTACGAATTTTCTAGATGATAAATAATTGTTACAATTTACTATTAATCCTTATATATATATATATATATATATATACTAATTATACACGGTAATAATTAGTAAATATTTTCAATGGAGATACTTGCTAGTTGCTACAATTAGGTGAAATTTATGCCATTATATTTTATTAACCTTTATGATTAATTCAATAGAGTTACTCAATATATATGTTATCAATATTAATTATATGCCAAAATTTTTAGGAAAAAGCTAAAAGAGGAGATATATAAATATATATAATATTATTGCTATATAAGAAGCATACATAAATTGCTATATTTTTATTATATTATTCAACTTAAAATTATAGTATCACAAGTGTAATTACCTGTGTCATGCGCGTGATAAGATTAAAATTATAATTTTAAATTATTTTTTTAAAATTAATTTGAATTATAATAATTTGATTAATAAAAAAATAATATATTATGCATTATTTTTTTAATTTAGTATTAATTAGATTAACTCTAAAATAATTATCAATCGATTTTAATAATCTACTTTCTTTAATAAATCGGACATATAATGCGTGGAGTAATATATTATGCATGAACTAATTATAATATAGTTAAAATAAATTTATTTGAGAAAAAAAAAGAGTTCATGTGTAATTTTCAGAAATTATAATAATTTTTTATTTATATATACGTATATATTAATTTTGTTAAATAATATATATATATATATATATATATATATATATAATGGTAGTTTTTCTTAATATATATACATATACATAAATAATTATATACATATACATAAATTAAAAAAAATATGAATTATATTTTGTTAAACTCCATGTTATCGGTTATTAAAAATATTTAAATCACATATATTAATTATTTTTTGTTATAATTATTACGTTTTATTTATATAATTATTTTTTATTCTACAATCGTGCAATAATTTTTTTATTTTTATATTTATATATATTCCTAAATCCCGACCCCATTCATGCACATATTAACAGTTTTTTTTTCTAATAGTGATGTTTTAATTTTTTGTTTTCCTTTTTTTTTACGTATCTTTCCTTTTTTTAAATAGTGATGTTTCAATATTTTTTAAATACATTTTTTTAATAATTACATTACTAATATGAAATATAAAATGAAAAAAAATAGTGAAACATATCTCCAAGAAAGAAAATAAACTTAAAAATAAAAAAATTTATATTAAAAAATAAAAAAATAATATATTAAAATAGAATAGTTGTAATATAAAATTGAGTCAACAATTTAAATTTTTCTAAAACTAATTTAATCAAATACCAATATTAGAAATAAATTACTTAAATGATATTTAATCTATTTTAGTCCTTAAACACGTATAAATTAGAGTCATTCTCAAAACGACAACCCATTAAAACAACATCGTAAGTTTGAACATTTAGAATTCGTGCAAATTCTGACGAGTTCTTTGAAAACCTTATGTATCCCGTTGAATCGCAATTCCTTTTATGAAAAAGAGTTACGGATGTAACTTTGATGTGTGTTGGAGACCAAAATTCAAAAGTCATTACTATTTATATCTGAGTGTGACACCCATTAAACCCTAAAGGTCAAATAAAATAGTATCTCTGATTTTAATCTCATTTAATTCTAAATCAAAAGTAATAATGACTTATTTAATTCAGCATTTATGATAATAAATGAGATGACCATTATATAAGTCATTTAATGTAAAATAGCTTAATTTGTGATTATAATTAATATATGTATTGTCGATAAATAGATTAGGAAATAATAATTTCGTAACAAAATAATCATTCAATTTGAATTACAATTAATTGATTGATAGATATTATAATAAATTGTATGATATTTAAATAATTAACCAAATCAATTAGTTGATATAATTAATTTATTATAATAAATTGAATTTAATGAGTTAAAAGAAATAAATCGAAAAACACCATCAGAAACATGCCACGATAGTTTTATCATTAAGTGCAAAAATTTAATTTTTATATAAAAGAATATATATTTACAAATATATTATATTAAACACAGACTAAAAAAATAACTAAACAAAATAAAAGCATCAATGGTAAAATATAACCTAAAAAATCACTTAAATTCAAAAATAACCTGTGATGAATTATAATAAATCTATATAAGAGAAGTAAAAGTAAAATAAATAATTAAAAATAAAGTAAAAAGAGCAATTAAAAAAAGTAAAAGAAGATAGAAAAGATAATGTGTGGAGTATGTAAGAGCCCAGACCACCCGCTAGCACGATATTGTCCGCTTTGGCACACAAAGCCTCACAATTTTGCCTTTGACGATAGGGATGATATCCGAAGCCCCCCACACTCACTCGTAAAAATGTGTCATGCTAGGGAGAGGTATCCACACCCTTATAAGGCATGCTTCGTTCTCCTCCCCAAATGATGTGGGACCTTACAATCTACCCCCGTAAGAGAGCCCTGCGCCCTCGCTGGCACATTGAGGCTGGCACATCGATCCGGGTTCCGACTCTAATACCATCTGTAACAGCCCAGACCACCCGCTAGCATAATATTGTCCGCTTTGGCACACAAAGACTCACGATTTTGCCTTTGACAATAGGGATGATAGCCGAAGCCCCCCATACTCACTCGTCAAAATGCGTTATACTAGGGAGAGGTATCCACACCCTTATAAGGCATGCTTCGTTCCCCTCCCCAATCGATATAAGACCATACAGAGTAGATAAAAAATGTATTGTAATAGAAGATTAATATAATTAATTAATATAAAGGATGAAAGAGAAAAATCAAAATATGATCTTATTAAAAAAATTTTTAAAAAAATATTTTAAAGAAGAACCTATTAATCAACTTTTATAAAAATATTACCAAAAATTTAAATTATTTTTAAATAAAATAATAATACCTTTAAGAATTATTAATCAAAATACATAAAAAAAGAATTAATATAAAACAAAATCATAGAAAAATATTAGAAAAATTAAGATAAAAAACAAAAATTACAAATTACAAATATAATTAAATATATAAAATAATTTAATTAAATTAATTGAGTTCATTTATTTCATTGCTTTATATATTATTTATTAAATAATTTAATATTTATCTCGATCAAATTAAATAAGAAATTAGTTATAATTAATTTGGTTTAATGAATCAAACAAAATTTAAAATAATTTGATATTTACTCTAATTCAATTAAATATTTGAAGTTATGATTAACATAATTTAATAAATCAAATAAAATATTAAATGATGAAATATTTATCTTAATTAAATCAAATTACATAATTGATTAGTTATAATTAATATAATTAAATGAATCAAACACATTAAATTGAAAAATAATTTAGTTAATTTGTGTCTTAAGGACACATTTTAAAAATATTTATTTTTAATAATTTTTATAAAATATATTTTTTAATATTTTTACCCTATGTTCTAAAGACACAGTTATAATAACCCATTAAAAAGTATTTAATTAGTTAATACAAATAATTAGTATAATTGATTTAGTACAATAAATTAAAAGAAATAAATATCAAAGGAAGAGATAAAGAAAAAGTGAAATTATATAAACGTGTAGCCATTAAAAAGTAATAAAAAAGTCCCATTTAGTTTTTTATTTATTAATTATTAATTTTTTATAATTAATTTTACAACATTTATTATACGTTATTAATCTTACAAAATAATACAATCAATTAATTGATATCAATTATCGATAATTAATTTTAATTGATATAACTCATTTTGCTATATTTTCTAAATAAATAATTAAAAATGTACGTCTCTATTTTTTGTTAAAATAGAATAAAATAAAATATATAAATTAAGTAGATATAAATCTGAAAAGTATAAAATTTTATTAACAACTCAAATATATTAGTACCATCAAACTAAATTTAATGTCCATTTTAAAAATAATTACTGATCTTTTATTCTTTTAATTATTAATAATTTAAATAAAGTAATACCCTATAACTTATTTTGTTATCTATTTTAAGTAATTACTAACATTCTATTTTTCTAATTATTTGCTTGTCTTATTTATCATTTATGCTTTCAATTAATTATGTTAATAAATAAATAAACTAAATTAACTCCGATTATACTTTGACTATTTAACAATTCAACATAATCTTTTTAACTTGGGATTAACTACTAACAATAGAAATAAAAAATTTAGAGTAATTCAATATTATGAACATTAATTATTATTGTGAAATAACCTAAAATCATAATGCATTTTATTTTTAAAGAAACAATCATCCATTAATATCTATAAATAGAAACTATGGTGCTTTAATTTGATTAAAAATATGAGGGGTTAATTACTATTTATTATTAATAATATATCGATTATATCAAAAAGTAAAAATATAATTTTCCGCATTTACACCGTTACCATCATGAGTAAAATTTTGTAAAAAAAAAAGAATAAAATTGCATACATAGTGAATTTAAAAAATAAATATAGTTAAGTAATTATTTTTTTTAATAAATAGTAAAAAATTACATATCATAAACTATTTTCTTTCAAAAATAACCCTTTTAAGTTGTTATATTTGGCATGGTTTATTTGTATATAATTTAAATTAACATTATTTTTAATATTAATAATCATTTATCCTTAATAATTATTGTTAGAATTTAATAATTTTTCATTCCTTACAATAATTATCTATAAAAAAACATATATATCTTGAAAAAACTATTAAATAAATTTATTTTTTGCCCTATTTTCACATTAAAAAAATTTTTGTTCTGTCTTTTTTAATTGTTATTACGTCATTAGAATTGTTAAATAATATTAAAAAAATTCTTTAAAAATAGAAATAGCGATGACACTTTGAATAATTGATTTAATTGATTTAAATTTAAACAAATAAGATGATTCAATCAATTATACAAATAATAACATATTTATAAATATTAATAATGAAAATAGTCTCACTAATGTAAATGATCAATACAATAATTATATGAAAAAACAACTAATTACATAAATTGCATAATTTTCAAGATCATATATAGTTGAATTTAATGGACAAATAAAAATATCTATATGATATTGTCCTAATATTTTAGCATACTATAAATTATATTATAAATTTATATACCATATTATAATTTTAAGTCAACTCCTTAAACACATTATAACATAAACCATCTAAAAAGATATATCAAATTAACGAATATCACATGGGTCACAACATACACTCTAAATTGTCACAATATTTCAAATAAAAAGAGTATCAATACAGAGAAATCAATTAATATAACTAAAATAAAGAGTAACAAAGAGACACACACAAAAATAATAATAAAGATAATCAATAAAAGCATTAATATATAAACTACATACACGAATAATGTGTATATTAATTGTAAATCACAAAAAAAGACTATATATATATATACCACATACACGAACAATATATATATGAATTGAAGTGCACATAATAAAATAGAATTTTTCAAAACAAAATTATAGTAAGATTATTTAAAAATAACGTAAAGATGACACATCATTTTTGTTAATCAGAAGTTAAAAGAAAAAAAATTATGCGCCTAATAACAAGAAATTAAAATAAACAAAAATTTAAAAAAATATAAAATAATGAAATGTATAAATAAAGATAAAGGAAAAAAATTAAATAAATTATAAAAATTGTACCTTAAACACGAGAGAGAGAGGGGAAAGGGAGGGAGGGAGGAGAGAGAGAGAGAGAGAGAGAAAAGAGAGCTAATGAGTAAAAAATATTTGATCTTATATAAATAGATAGTATTGAGAAAAATAAACTAATTAAATTAATTTATATATTTCATTATCATTTTTATTATTTATTAAATAATTTGATATTTACTCCAATCAAATCAAATAATTAATATAATTAACCAAATTAATTAATTGATATAATTAATTATAATTAATCAATTTATATAAATTATAATAAATGGGGAGATTTGATAATAAAGATATTTTCTTAAGTAGTATAATTATGCATTATTCATTAAATATTAATTGTAATATTGTAATATAATTATAAGAAAGATATTTTTCTAAAATAAATTTATTTAGGGAAATATAAAATAGTTATTAATAACCGGTGCCATTATCATATAATTATCATATTTTTAATATTAATATTAATATTATTATTATTATTATTATTATTATTATTATTATTATTATTATCAATATAATTAAAATAATTAAAATATTTTCGATTGATAATTGATAAATAGTTTAATAATGCATTAAATATTGATTTTATATAACTATAATAAAGATATTTTCCTAAATTAGTATAATTATACATTATTACTTAAATGATAATTATAATATAATTATAATAAATATATTTTTTATAAAATAAAATTAGAAGAGAAAATAGTGTATTCATTTTGGCAGAAAAATGGATTCATGAGGAATTGACACCTCACTTCCATTAGCTGGGAGAAAACCCAATTTTAGTATATTAAGTAGATAAACTTCTAACTTAGATTTTTACATTTTAAAACTAAAATTTATTTCCAAATTAAGTAAATTAATAAAAAATCAATAAATGCAATAAAAATAGAAAATCAAATTAAAAAAATATAACAAAAAGAGTTTTTTATTTTTCATAAAACAAGACTTCTTAATCTATTATTTATATTCTAAAAACAAATTAAACTTCAAATTAATAATATTTTTAATCTCTAAGAACTATTTCAACTATTCAAATATTCAATTCAAAAATAAAAATCTACCAAATCAAGATAACATAGAAGAAAAATATGTACAAGAATAATAAAAAGAGATAAAGTTTGGAAGGTTTTACCATGGAGAGAACCAAAACAATACTTATCCCTAATTGAAATTTAAATTAATTAACATTTTTTTATATTATCTTTAGTATAAATGGATATTTGGTATAATTGAAATTGATTATTTTATATAATTCGAAATCAAGTTTTGGTAATGGAAAAATAATAAAGTTAAAAGATTTAAATTAGATAATTGATATTTTAGATTTAAACTGTACTTTATAAAGTATAATTAATCTGTTCATTTTATAATTTAAATTAAAAATAATTATTTCAACTCAATAATATATTGATAAATAGTGTTCCTAAAATATTTTTGATAGAGTATATTTAATTTTAAAATTATTATTCTATCTTTTAATTTTACCTAAATATCTATTATATCCAAATTCTTTTATAAAATATCTAATTTCTAATTCAAATTGAAAATAAAAACCCTAATTTCGCTCAAACCCTAACCCTTGTAAGTCATATCTCTTATCCTCACCGCCGCACACACACATGAGAAATAAGAAAGAAAAGGGGGAAACGGAATCAGCGAAGAAGGGGAAAAAAGAAAGAAATGGAAAAGAAAGAAGAGGGGGGTTCCGGGAAGAAGAAAGAAGATATGGAGAAGAGGGAAGAGAGAGAAACGGAGGCAGTGTGGTGGGCATCATTACCGCTTCGCTGTCGCTGTGCTGTCACGGAGGGAGTGAGAGAGCGATGCACAAGCCTGTGAGAGAGGAAGATGTCGTTGCCACCGCGGCTTGCCACTCTCAGTTTCGCCGTCACCATTCTGACTTTATCAAGCCCGTTTCGTCACTGCCGATGCGCAATGCTGCCGTACTCCACGCTGTTGCCGAAGCTGCGAGAGAGGAGTAGTGACGAACGAAGTTGTCCCGGGAACTGCCGCCAGAGGGAGTCCCGTGTTCGTCGTGCTGTGTGAAGTGACCACCATTATCACGCATTCTGTCGCCACTGCTAGAGGCTGCATTGTCGTGCCTCTGATCGTGGGTGAAGTCCACCATCGAGCTATACCTTCTTGGAGCTCCTGTCGTGCCATTACACTGTTTTCTTAAATTTTTGATGGAGCCACTACCGCCACTGGAGCTGTAATACCATAATTAGTCTAAAATTTACCTTGCGTCATAAAGTAAAGGTTAATCAATGATTACAATAGTCCTAATCTCATACATATAATATATAGAAGACATAATATAATCTAGAAGCCCGATGAAGGATATAGCTCAAAAACAGGATTTAAAAGCACAAAACGTACTCGCGAAGCTTCGAACTTAAAAAACAAGAAACAAATGTAGTATAACAAAAGAATAGTATATAATAGTATAAGAATCTAGCCACGACTCGCAATGTTTATGCCGGCTAGTCAAATACACCGACAAAATAGAATCTGACAATAAGAACAGGTTATACAAGTTTTTCTCTCTGAAAACAAGCCTCTAGGCAAAATCAAAATACAAAAGTGAGAGATATATACACAAAATAACAAAAAGACTCCAAAAGGTATCATGATTCTCCGCTTCTGTCACCATCCAAAGCAACTCACTGAGGTGGGTTGCGACCTGCATCTGAAAAATAACAATAGAATATGGTATAAGAACTTGAGGTTTCTAGTATGGTAATAGTGCCCAATGATGCAAGATATAAAACCCCGGAACGCCAAAGGCAATCCTGGATCTTCATATCCATCACCAGATTCATCTTAAAGCAATTATAAAACATCTAAGCATAAACTACAACATTAAGAAATAACTTAAACCACAACATAGTAAAGGGGCAATCTAACTTAAAGGATTTTCTATTCTAACAGTTCTCTGCTGTCCTACAGCCTTCACCAACCTATCCTCCATGCGATCCCATCGCCACCGCTTTTCGAACTTCCTCAATCCCAGTAGAAAGCACAAGTAATATCAATGCAAGTAAAACACAAGTAGAAGCATATAAGGCAAGTAATTCAAGTAAGCAATTAGGCATGTTATACAGTTAGGCATACAATTACAAGTTGGCAAAGCAAACGAACAGATAGAAGATGCATATGATGAATGCCTATCCTATTGGCTGTGATATCACATTGTCGGTTCAACTGCCAACCCGACACATCTCTATGGAGATGTTGCCCTTCGGAATCATAATTGGGAACCCTCGAGATATGGTGCTTGGAACACCATCCAGAGTTTTGTGCCTGCGCACTCTATTGATCCGAAAGGATGCAAGTGGGATACTCTTGCCACAGACCTTACATATCAACGTAAGCGGGATTAACCACTGTCCTTATGCCACCTCCGCTACCTCGACAGGCGGGATTAACCACCGTCCCTGCAAGGCGCATAGCGTCTTATCATTTCTCGCTACCTCGACAGGCGGAATTAACCGCCGTCCCTGCCAAGCGATAGCGTCTCATCATTTCTCAGTATAAAACAATAATTCAATAGTTTTTCAGAAAACATTTTCAATACATCATGGATCCATCATTCCACTCCGAGTCCTCGACTCTTTTCAACCACTGTCATTTCAACATTGCCATTCCGAACTCATCAGTTCGTCAATTTTCTCAATTCAGGTATCTTTCTCCCTTCTCATTTCATCAGACCCATCCTAAGTACACTAGAATCCTAAGCCTCCGTTTTCTAATTTCTCAAAATAATACCAAATCAAATATCCTAAGACCTCTCCTATATTTTAATGCCCGATATTAAGCCCAAGAGTTTTAAAATGGTGTCTCAAAAGCTTACAAACTTGTTGGGAAGGTGAAATAGTTTAAAAACAAAGTTTAACTTGTAAAACAGGGCATGTGCGTACGCACAGGGGTGTGCATGCGCACGTCTAAGAGATTTTTAAGATGCGTGCGTACGCACAAACACCAAAGTTGGCAATTCTATTCCCTCACACAAGGTGTGCTAGCGCCCCAACAGACGGCCCTTCCCAACGTGTGCGTGCGCACAGGGCTGTGCATACGCATAGGTTGTAAAACTTCATTGGTTATGTACGTGCACAGGTCGTGCTAGCACTGCCAACAGGGAGCCTTTTCCCGCTTGTGCGTATGCACAAGGCTGTGCGTGCGCACAATTTTAAAAATTTGCGGGGTCGTGCGTGTGCACATACCAGAAAATCACAACATTCTGCAACTTTGCGGAATTTCAGATTTTGACACCAAACTTTCCACAATCATATCTTCCTCTACCAAAATCGGATTTCCACATAATTTAAACCATTTTAAAGCTTGTTCAATTTCCTTTCATTTGATATAAAATACTTTGAATTTCAAGTAAGATAGCTCAAGATATGATTCATGGAAATTCACCAAAATTTCCAATTTCCAAAAGTTCACAAAATCTCAATGTTCCACAATCCTCAACCAAAATCAAACCAATGCCCTTCCAAATCCTACTTTACATTATAACTCACCCTTTAGGTCACATTCCACCATTCATACCAATTTTCTTTCACATTACATCATTCTCAACCATCAAACATCAAATATATAACAATACAATCAAAGCTCCACCAACACATTCACCCATCCTTATTCTATCACTATCAATCTTCATCATCAATTATTCTCATTCATGCTTTATATCAACAATCAACAATATACATTTATTGAATTCAACATATGTCATACCTCAACCTCACTATTTAACAACATTAATAATATCAAATTATCATGCATCACCAACCAACCAACATCAACATTTAAATTCACCAATTCATCATACATTATTACACAACACTTCCATCAACATAGCCAAAACCCATCAATTCATCATTCATCATTCATCATATCTCAATAAAACAAATAATCAATACAATCCAATCCTATCCTATGGGTCACTAGCCTAAGTATCCATGAATATTATATATTACATAGAGAAAACCGAAACCATACCTTGGCTGATTCCCAATATGCACCAAAACCCAAAATTGAGCACAATCTATGCTTTCAACCACAAGCAAGCCTCCAATATCATGCCAACAAGCACCAACAAGTTCCAATAGCTTCCAAACTCACAATAATCAAGCTATATACGTACAAATCATCACTAATCAACCTAGGGCTCATCATAAATAAAATTCCACAAGATTTCAATGCCTCTTACCTTGTCCAACAGTTTTGATAGCCAAAATCCAAGGCTAAGCAAGAATTAGAGTGAACCTAAATACCCAAAATCACAAAATTTCATTTAATAAAAAACCCTAGATTTTCGAAATTTTGAAGAGAAGAACTCAGAATATTTCGTGGTTACCTCACTACTTTCTTGAATGGGTTTTGTAAAGCTCTTCACAAGGAATGCGTGGTCGCAAATGGTGCGGCGATCGGAACTCTGTAGCTCAAGATATGAGCTTGAGAAGATCTATGTAAATAGTGTTAATGGAGTCTCTTCTCCCTTCTCTTCTCAGCTGGGTGTGTAGTGTTTATGAGGGTGTTGTGCTGAAAATGGGTTCACTTAAGTGCTTATATATGCTGAGCTTGGGCCTAACGTGGGCCCGGTCCAACCCGTTAGCATTTTTAGCCCGTTAGGCCCAACTTCAGGCCAAACCTTTAAAATTAACACCCGATTTTTTATTTATAATATTTTTCTAAGGTTTTTCACTGTTTTCACTTTTTCTTGCACAGTACTGGGCAGACTTGAACTGGTTCAACTGCCGGTTCGCGGTTTTTCACGATTTTTTTATAGAAAATACATTTTCTGACTCAGAAAAATCCACTGAGTCCAAAAATTACATTTAAATCCTCAAATTCACATTCTAAATTTTCAGAACCTAATTTGGGAAATTTTTAATTAACTAATTAGACAATTAATTAGTCGCGGTTCTTACATGAGCTGCCCGAAAACCCTGTTGTTAATGCTTTGTTATTTCATTGTAAGCTATCTCTATTTCCAATTCTATTGAATTTGTTACCATTTCCGATTCCGTTGAATTTGAACTCTCTATTTTGCTGCAACCATGGTCACTGTTATTGGGACTACCGGTGCCGTTGTTGATGTGTGGAAAACGATCCAACACAAAACTCACCGGCAAGTGTACCGGGTCGCATCAAGTAATAATAACTCACATGAGTGAGGTCGATCCCACAGGGATTGAAGGATTGAGCAATTTTAGTTTAGTGGTTGATTTAGTCAAGCGAATCAAGTTTTGGTTGAGTGGGTTGTATTTAACAGAAGATAAATTGCTTGAAATGTAAAGGGAGAAGGAAAATTGCAGTGAATTAAAGAACAGGAAAGTAAAATAGACTGAATCTTAAAGAACAAGAAAGTAAATGACTGAAACTTAAAGTGCAAGAAATGTAAATTGCAGTAACTTAAATGGCAAGAAAGATAAATGGCTTGAAAATAAAAGGGGTTTGAGGACTGGGATTGCAGAATATAAACAAAGAGAAATTGAATTGCCACAGTTAATATAGCAGGAATTGAATTGGAAGCAATGGAAGCTTAAACAGAAAATTAAAGTAAAATGCAGCAAGGTTCACAGAAGAACCCAAGTAAATTGTGATCTCAGGACTCAAGAGCTTAGGTAGCAGAGCCTAAAACCCAATTTCCTTCCCAGATCCGAATTATCAAAGCAATTGACAGAAAATTAAAGAAGAAGCAGTAGAAGAACAGAAATCAAATTCAATTATGCAGAAAAGGATTTAAAGAGATTTTAGATGGGAATTGAGACAGAATTTCCTCAATTTCACACACCCAAAACTCAGAAACAGAAGAGTAGAATTGCCCGAGTAAGAATGAGGAAGGAGATCAGTCAATTCTCCCTTAATCCTCTGAGCTCTCGGTCAAGTCTCTCAAGAACAATTACAAGAAATTCAAAGCTCCAAGAAAGTGCAAAATTCAAAAGCAAAGCCAAGGTAAGTCCCAAAAAAAGGTCCTCATTACATCAAACTAGCTTCTATTTATACACTTTCTATTCTTGGATTTTGGGATTTGGATGGGCTTTTGATTTGGTGAAGAAATGAATTAAAATGGGGTTTTAATTTGAATTTTCGGCCCATGAAAAGTTGCTCCCAGGAGGCTGCCCTGCCCTTGTGGAGGGCAGGGCAGGATTTGGTGCATGTTGGTGCGGCCTTGGTGCGGTCTGGTGCGACTTTGGTGCGCAAAACGCTGCCCTGCCCGCGCCAAGGGCAGGGCAGGAAAAGTTGGTGCGCCAGAAATTGCCTTGGTGCATAGGACGCTGCCCTGCCCTCGCGGAGGGCAGGGCAGGAAAATTTGGTGCTGCCAGGATCGAACTTGGTGCGTGCTGGTGCTGCCAGGAATGAGCTTTGGTGCGCCAGATTTGAAACTTGGTGCGCCAGATCCATGCACCATCAAAATGCTGCCCTGCCCTCGCGGAGGGCAGGGCAGTGTTTCCACTTTGATGTCCCGTGTTCGAAACACGGCTGGGACACACCCTCAATTAATTTCCTTGGTTTCTTGGCACGGCACTCAACCTTAGTTCCTTGCTTCATCCTTGGTCCGTGTTCGAGTCTTGTGGCATGCATGGGTGACATTTTTCCTTTGATTTTCTTCCTTGGTGAGCCCGATACTGCCCTTGTGGAGGGCAGGGCAAGGTTCTCTTCTTCTTGGTTCCAAGGCACACTTTTGTGCTCTGCCCTTGTAGTGGGCAGGGCAGAGTTGCCTTCCTTGTTTGGTTTCCTTATGTTGCCCTCCTAGAGGGCAGTGTGCCCTTGTAGAGGGCAATGTTTGCCTCCCCCTTGCATGCGGCACACTTCCTCTTGCCTTGACCACGCTTTCCTTTCCTTGGGCTACACTTCTTAGGCCACGCTTTTCCTTTTCTTTTCTTTTCTTCACCTATAATAAACCAAAACAACCACTCCAAGTATCACTAAATTCAAGAGGCTTATAAATCAATTAAAATTCAATTAAAATTAGCTTAAACCTCATGATTTAACATTAATTTCATGGTGGTTGCTTGATTTAGAGAAGTTATGCATTTTCACTCCAAATCACTTACTTAGGATGCAAGAAAGTGCATAAATGCTAACAAAACAAGTGAAATTAGCTTGAAAAATGGGTATATGATGACTTGTCATCACAACACCAAACTTAAATCTTGCTTGTCCCCAAGCAAGCATCAAAACTAAGAGAAATTGAAATGAATAAGAAAAGAATACATATCCTTATTATGCAGATAGCAGAACTTAATCTATGGGGTCATTATGCAGACAATGATAACTCAATTATTGTTGCTGTTACATGATATACATTTTGCATCAAAGGTTTGCTAAACTTGCTGTTATAAGACTCACTTTTTTGATTCCTCCCTTGCTAACTTTTCTTGGCTTACAATGCTTAACAAGCTTATTATTTTTTTGGAGGTTTGGTGTCAAATGTTGCAGTAATAGCCTTTGGCTTTATTTGTTTCTTTCCTTTACTCAACATCTCTCCACCACAGACACTTGGCTCACTAATTCTTCTTAGGATCATTGATGCCCAGCATCTCTTTGGATAACTAAATGTTCTGTATCTAAGTTGCTCTTTATTGTGGATTTTCAATTGGCCATCCCAAATCAGTTGATTTAAGTGACCGGGTTTTAAAATACCCCTTAGAATTTACTCATCCAAGCAGATCTTAGTACAAGAACACCACAGGCATATGTCCTAAGGTTCAAGCTATTGGTGTCCAACCTTTATTCTTTGTTTTTCTTGCCATTTTGGCTTTTTCTTTCCCTTTTTCTTTCTGTTTTTGTTACCAAGGGCTTTTTCATTATTGATAAGAGTCTTTGTAACAGCAAGTTAACTCACAATTGAATGAGAATGATATTATGCAACAATTATTTCATGAGTTATGCATTTAATCAAACACATATACCACCACCAACTTCCATTCATACTTATGCAACATTGGATATTTTACTTTTCAATTCAAACCAAACTCTTTTATTTAAGCATATGGGAAACAAAGCAATTTTTAAGCTAAGTGATGGATAACAAGCATTGTGCAGATTTAGCATTTTTAGCTATTTATTAACTAACTAAAATGAAAAGCAAAGAACAGAAATTGCATAAAGTAAAAGAAATAATTGATGGAGGCATATCATGTTTCAGACATGCATCTCCTTATTAAAGACATGAAAGAGGAAATATGAAAGAACTTTGCCACCTTCTAATGGTCATGGCTGCTGCTTGATTCTCCCTTCTTCTTCTTTCTCTTCCCTGTCTTGGAATAGTCTCGGATCTCTTCACCAGGACATCTTCTACCCCAAACAGAATCTAAGAGTCCTGAGAGCCCAAAATCTTCCAATCTTTAAAAGGTTGACTCAGTATATTGATGAGATCTTGCTTGTTGCTTGGCTAAAAATTCAGGGCATTGTTCAAATGGCTTGATCTCAGGATTGAGTGTTGGAAAATTGTGGGTCAAGTACTCCAACCTTGCTTGCATGTTTTCATCATTCTCCATTCTTTGTACGTGTCTAACTTCTCCCATGGTATGATGAACATTCTTCCATTGATACAGGTTGTGACTATATTCCTCTGCTTTAGCTTGACTAAAATACAGCTTATCATATGATTCTTTGAATTCTTTGTATTGCTCTTTTTGTCCTTCAAGAATCTGTGCTTGAAATTCTTGCTGATGAGTTATCATTTGTTGTTGCTATCTCTCTTGTTTCTCCTCCATTTGATGCTGCCAAGCTTCTCGTTCTTCTTTTTCTTTCAAAAATTGCTCCATAAATTCTGGATGGGGCTCTAGATATCTCTCTTGGCCCCCCTGATTTTGGCCTTGTTGAGCCTGCATGAGTTGCTGAGATAGTTCTTCAATTGATCTTTGTAATTGGCTCATGTCTATGGCATCATGAGCTTGATTTCGTCCTTCCTCTCTTTGTGATCTCCTTTGTCTAGGAGCTACTACCCCTTCTTGATTTTCTTCTTCATTCGTTCCCTCCATGCTCTTCTTGGTAATCCATTTTCCTTTTTTCACCTTTTCTGTATCCTCATCTTCAAAGATTACTCCAGCTTTGTCACATAGCCTTTGAATGGTGCTTGGGTGTCCAAGACCTTTTGATTTGCTTGTGCTATCGGCCATTTCTTGAATACTGTCGGCTCTGAGTTGTGCGAGGTTGATCTCACCTCCATGCAAGATGCAGTATGTCAAGAGTGCTCATTTAATTGTGACCCAAGAGGCATTTCCAGTAGGAAGGATAGATCTCCTCACTATTTCATACCATCCCTTAGCCACAGGAGTAAGATTTATCCTCCTTATGTGACTTGGAATTCCCTTGAATCTCTTTCCCAATCTGTATTCTCCACACATAACCCCTGCAAGATCTCATCAGGATTGTTTTCTATCTGCAATCTGGTTTCATAACTAGGTTCTGCATAGGTTATGGTTCTCAGCTTGAGGGCTCTTGTGATAGCAGCTGGGCTAAAACTCACTTCAACCCCTCTGACATAACT
Organism: Arachis hypogaea; assembly: GCF_003086295.3. Classification (NCBI taxonomy): domain Eukaryota; kingdom Viridiplantae; phylum Streptophyta; class Magnoliopsida; order Fabales; family Fabaceae; genus Arachis; species Arachis hypogaea. Next base: position 46,316,895 of record NC_092041.1, on the reverse strand, counting down.
TGTGTAGGGAGCACTATTTTTGTTTTCTTTTGCAGCATTTGCATAGAACTCCCTAATCATAACTGCACTGATATCAACAAGAGGAGCACATAAAAGTTCCCACCTTCTTTCTTTAGTGATTTGCCTCATAATGGGATATTCCCCGTCTCTCAACTCAAGGCCATTCTCATAAATGACATTCTTTGTCTCCATGAACCTATGATATCTCCCTTCATGGAATTGGGATCTAAATTTGGTTGCATCAAAGGATGGAGGTTCGGTTACCATAGGTTCCTTTCCTGGCCTTCTTTTTGAACTTGAAGAGGCCATCAGATTTGAGGTAAGAAGAAAGAAAAAGTGAGAGTAGAAGAAATATGTGTTGTGTTTGGGAAGAGTTTTGGTTCGGTTTTGATGTGTGAGGTAAGGGAATTATATTGGTTTTGGAAGTGGAAGAGAGTATGGTTTTCATATGAAAGTGGCTTGAATGAGAATGTGTATACCGTGTTGGTGCCAACGGCTACTTATAGGTGAGTTCTTCAAGCCTTCCAACAAAACCATAATAAGAGAGAGAGACTCGTTGGTGCTCATGAAGGGTTGAGATTGAATTGCTCATCCAAGGAATGCATGAGATGGACGGCTTGCATGTGTTGTTGAGGCTTTGACGAGGATCCTTCTTCCATTGGCTGCATGTATCTCGGTGTTCAATGTTGCATGCATGCAAATTTTGTTCCCCATGAGCGCGTTCTCCTAGGCACATGTGACCTTCCTTACATAGCTTCTCCTAGCCGTGACCTCTCCTAGCTTTTGTCTTAATCTTTTTCTCCCACCTGAATCAAAACAGCTAGCTTAGAACATTAATATAATCATTGGCAACTTATTTTGCAAGGATAAAATAAATTGTTTTGGTTTGTTTAATAGTTATTAAAAATTTTTTGTGATCAATTGTGTCCCTAAATAAAATGCTAAAAGTTGGTGAACACCAAACTTATCTTTTATTGAGGGGACGGCTTAACAATGCAAACCGTTCTCACAATTGATGCATTTTTTTTTAAAAAATTAATGTATGATCCCTTGTCCGTATGGTTTTGAGTCCATGATTGGGAAATGATTTTCTGAACATTGTTGCACATGCAGACACCAAACTTAGTGTTTGGTCACATGCTTTATCAAAAGACTTATGCATATGTTCTAGAAAAATAATCCCCTTCTTTGAACAATGAACTTGGGTGTGCCTTAAGGTACACCAAACTTAGAAGTTTGCCATGTACTTCAAAACGATGCATGCATTTACCAGGCATGAAAATTCAAAATCATATTCAGAGGAATCATAGCTTATTTAATGAAAGAGAAGACAGAAATCTTAAACCATGGGTTGCCTCCCATGAAGCGCTCTTTTATTGTCATTAGCTTGACATTGAACTCCTTTTAGGGTGGTTGATGTTGGTGATGTCTCAACTTGTCACCTCTCACTGTCAGCTTTCTCTGAGTGCCTTGATGCTCAATTTCCATATGCTCAAGAGAAAGTATTTGGTTGACAGTGTAATAATCTTCTGCTCCCTGTTGTTGATATACTAGTTGCACCTTATCACCTTTAGAAAATCCTTCAGTCGGGATTTTCTTGTTGTTCCACCCTTTGTGAGCCTTTTTCTTGCTCTTCATCTTTTTCTTTCTTGTTGATCTTTCTTTCTTGACAGTTACTTGAGTTGTGATACCTTCCTTCTTGCTTATCACCCCTGCTTCCTTGTGAATCCCTTTTTCTTCTTGCATCTGTTTGTTTTTCTGTTCTACTTCCTTGTCAGTTGATTGCTTTGGAAGAAGATCATCACTCATTTTGCTTGTTTCTTCATCCCTTTGTAATTCTGGAAAGACTTTCAGGATGATGCTCTCCTCATGCATCCTGAGGGTTAACTCTCCTTGCTCTATATCCACAATGGCTCTAGCAGTGGCCAAAAATGGTCGACCAAGTATTATGGAATCATTTCCATATTCTGAAGAATCCAGGATCACAAAATCTGCTGGATAGATAAATCTGTCAACCTTAACTAAAAGGTTCTCAATCAGCCCTTTAGGATATACTATTGATTGGTCCACCAATTCCAAGGACATCCGTGTTGGTTTCACCTCCTCTATGCCAAGCTTTTTCACTAAAGAGTATGGGATCAGATTTATGCTTGCTCCTAAATCGCACATCCCCTTGTTGATGAATAGGTTTCCAATAGTGCATGGTAAGAAGAAACCTCCAGGGTCTTCAAGCTTGGGAGGGAGTCCCTTTTTAATGAGTGCACTGCATTCTTCACTGAGCATTACGGTCTCTTTTTCATTCCACTGTCTCTTCTTGTTAATGAGCTCTTTTAAGAACTTGGCATATAAAGGCATTTGTTCCAAGGCCTCTGCCAAAGGTATGTTGATTTCCAACTTCTTGAAAGTCTCAAGAAATGTGTGGAAATGCTGATCCTTTGTTTCCTTGTGAAGTCTCTGTGGATAAGGCAGTGGTGATGTTGAGCTCTTCTCCACTTGATGCTGTTTTGGAATTGGTTCTTCCATGATTTGCTTTCCTTTCTTCAAATTCTGTGGTTTGTTGTTCTCTTCTGTGAGTACTCCTGGGACATTCTTGGTTATCATGTCCTTGTTGATGGCTTCATCATTCTTTGTTGGCTCAGTGTCATTATGCTCGGTTGCCCCTTGGTTACCATTTGTTAACACTTTTCCACTTCTTAGTTGCACGACCTTGCATTCTTCCTTTGGGTTGGGAATGGTGTCACTAGGTAGTGAACTTGATGGCTTCTCAACAGAAATCTGTTTGGAGATTTGCCCAATTTGCCTTTCCAAGTTCTTCATTGAGGCTTCTTGGTTCTTTGTTGTTAATTCCTGGTTCTTCATCAGTTTCTCCATGAGCAGCTCTAGATTGGTAATTCTCTGGGATTCTTGTGAAATTGGTTGGTTTTGGGGTGTTGATTGATGATGATAGGTGTTTTGATTTGTTGGGTGGTTGTTAGGTGGATAATGGTTAGAGTTGGGGTAGTTATTTTGTGGTTTTCTGTATGAGTTTTGGTTAGTGTTTGGCTGGGAGTTGTGGTTTGTGTTTTTCCAATTGTTCTGGCTTGTGTTTCTTTGCCATGGTTGTTGGTTTTGATTATGGTTGTCTCCCCATCTGAGGTTGGGATGGTTCTTCCAAGATGGATTGTAAGTATCCCCATAGACTTCATTTGTTCCAGGATTTTGGTTGTGCATGTATTGGACTTGCTCTTGCTATTGCTCCTCTTGAGTTTCTTCATTTTGCACCCAAGTAGTTGGTGGTTGGCTTGTGGTGCTCACTGCTGCCACTTGCAAGCCATCAATTCTTTTGGCCATTTGCTCAAACTGTTGTTGAATCTGCTGCTGCATCATCTTGTTTTGAGCTAAAATTGAATCCACTCCTTCCAACTCCATTACTCCTCTTCTCTGTGATGGTTGGCGTTGTCTTTGATGAGCAAAGAAATATTGGTTGTTGGCCACCATATCAATGAGGTTTTGAGCTTCCTCTGTGGTTTTCATGAGTTGTAATGAGCCTCCGGCAGAGTGATCAAGAGCTTCTTGAGCTTTAGGAGTGAGTCCCTCATAGAAGTTCTGTAACTTGTCCCACTCAGTGAACATTTCTGGTGGACATTTCCTCAATAGTGCCTTATATCTTTCCCATGCTTCATATAAGTTCTCAGCCTCCAATTGAGTGAACGTTTGAACCTCAGTCTTCAACCTTAGGATTCTTTGAGGAGGATAAAATTTGGCAAGAAACTTGCTCACCAAGTCATCCCAAGTGTTGATGCTTTCTTTTGGAAAGGTCTCTAGCCATTGAGTGGCTTTATCTCTGAGAGAGAATGGGAAGAGCAGCAACTTGTAGCTATCAGGGGGTACACCATTGGTTTTCACAGTGTCACAGATTCTCAAGAAGGTAGACAAATGTTGATTTGGATCCTCCAAAGGCCCTCCTCCAAAAGAGCAATTGTTTTGAACCAGAGTGATGAGTTGTGGCTTTAGTTCAAAATTGTTTGCATTGACATTAGGAGGAAGAATGCTACTTCCACAGTGTCTGGCATTTGCAAATGTGTATGAAGCCAAGACTCTTCGTTGTTGTTGATTATTGTTGGCTCCTTCTCCTGGTTGATTGGGATCTCCTTCCATTTCTTGGAATTCCTCCTCAGATTCTTCTTCTCCAATAACGTTCTTCCCTCTTTCAGCTCTTCTTATTCTCCGAAGAGTTCTTTGATCAATTTCAGAGAGAATAGGGGAAGATCTTCCTGTACCTGACATACAAACACACAACAATAAACACACAAACCCAGAAAGCCAATGAAACTTCAATCTATGGCTAGAATGAAGTTTTAGTTAGTTTAAGCAAAAATTCAAACAGTTAGTGTGTTAGTAGGAATTAGAATAACAGAAAAGAAAAAGTGCTTAATCTAGACCTCCACTTCACTTAATCATTGTCAATCTATTTCAATCCCCGGCAACGGTGCCAAAAACTTGATGTGTGGAAAACGATCCAACACAAAACTCACCGGCAAGTGTACCGGGTCGCATCAAGTAATAATAACTCACATGAGTGAGGTCGATCCCACAGGGATTGAAGGATTGAGCAATTTTAGTTTAGTGGTTGATTTAGTCAAGCGAATCAAGTTTTGGTTGAGTGGGTTGTATTTAACAAAAGATAAATTGCTTGAAATGTAAAGGGAGAAGGAAAATTGCAGTGAATTAAAGAACCGGAAAGTAAAATAGACTGAATCTTAAAGAACAAGAAAGTAAATGACTGAAACTTAAAGTGCAAGAAATGTAAATTGCAGTAACTTAAATGGCAAGAAAGATAAATGGCTTCAAAATAAAAGGGGTTTGAGGACTGGGATTGCAGAATATAAACAAAGAGAAATTGAATTGCCACAGTTAATATAGCAGGAATTGAATTGGAAGCAATGGAAGCTTAAACAGAAAATTAAAGTAAAATGCAGCAAGGTTCACAGAAGAACCCAAGTAAATTGTGATCTCAGGACTCAAGAGCTTAGGTAGCAGAGCCTAAAACCCAATTTCCTTCCCAGATCCGAATTATCAAAGCAATTGACAGAAAATTAAAGAAGAAGCAGTAGAAGAACAGAAATCAAATTCAATTATGCAGAAAAGGATTTAAAGAGATTTTAGATGGGAATTGAGACAGAATTTCCTCAATTTCACACACCCAAAACTCAGAAACAGAAGAGTAGAATTGCCCGAGTAAGAATGAGGAAGGAGATCAGTCAATTCTCCCTTAATCCTCTGAGCTCTCGGTCAAGTCTCTCAAGAACAATTACAAGAAATTCAAAGCTCCAAGAAAGTGCAAAATTCAAAAGCAAAGCCAAGGTAAGTCCCAAAAAAAGGTCCTCATTACATCAAACTAGCTTCTATTTATACACTTTCTATTCTTGGATTTTGGGATTTGGATGGGCTTTTGATTTGGTGAAGAAATGAATTAAAATGGGGTTTTAATTTGAATTTTCGGCCCATGAAAAGTTGCTCCCAGGAGGCTGCCCTGCCCTTGTGGAGGGCAGGGCAGGATTTGGTGCATGTTGGTGCAGCCTTGGTGCAGTCTGGTGCGACTTTGGTGCGCAAAACGCTGCCCTGCCCGCGCCAAGGGCAGGGCAGGAAAAGTTGGTGCGCCAGAAATTGCCTTGGTGCATAGGACGCTGCCCTGCCCTCGCGGAGGGCAGGGCAGGAAAATTTGGTGCTGCCAGGATCGAACTTGGTGCGTGCTGGTGCTGTCAGGAATGAGCTTTGGTGCGCCAGAGTTGAAACTTGGTGCGCCAGATCCATGCACCATCAAAATGCTGCCCTGCCCTCGCGGAGGGCAGGGCAGTGTTTCCACTTTGATGTCCCGTGTTCGAAACACGGCTGGGACACACCCTCAATTAATTTCCTTGGTTTCTTGGCACGACACTCAACCTTAGTTCCTTGCTTCTTCCTTGGTCCGTGTTCGAGTCTTGTGGCATGCATGGGTGACATTTTTCCTTTGATTTTCTTCCTTGGTGAGCCCGATACTGCCCTTGTGGAGGGCAGGGCAAGGTTCTCTTCTTCTTGGTTCCAAGGCACACTTTTGTGCTCTGCCCTTGTAGTGGGCAGGGCAGAGTTGCCTTCCTTGTTTGGTTTCCTTATGTTGCCCTCCTAGAGGGCAGTGTGCCCTTGTGGAGGGCAATGTTTGCCTCCCCCTTGCATGCGGCACACTTCCTCTTGCCTTGACCACGCTTTCCTTTCCTTGGGCTACACTTCTTATGCCACGCTTTTCCTTTTCTTTTCTTTTCTTCACCTATAATAAACCAAAACAACCACTCCAAGTATCACTAAATTCAAGAGGCTTATAAATCAATTAAAATTCAATTAAAATTAGCTTAAACCTCATGATTTAACATTAATTTCATGGTGGTTGCTTGATTTAGAGAAGTTATGCATTTTCACTCCAAATCACTTACTTAGGATGCAAGAAAGTGCATAAATGCTAACAAAACAAGTGAAATTAGCTTGAAAAATGGGTATATGATGACTTGTCATCAGTTGTTACTATAGTATTGTCGGAATTGATGCCGCTGTTTTCCCGGTTAATTTGGGGGGTTTTAGCTTTTGAATGTGTTTTATTTATGAATGTGTATTGGCTTTTGAAATGGCCTGATCTAATTTAAGGAAGCCAGTGTCTGTTTTTAATTTTATTTAATTATTTTCCTTGATCATTGCAGGGATGAAGAACTAACTTCAAAAATGGTGGCTTGGTGCGGCTGATTGTGCTAATTTCAGGTCAGGATCTAAATAACTCAAGGTACTTATCATTCCTCCTTCTTGTTGTTGTTGCTCTCTATGTGTTTGTGAAAATGCATGTGTTATTGCACCAGTGTTGCTGTAAAAGGAAACACTGTAAAAGGAGTAACTGCTGCTCATTTTTTAAGTCAAGTTACTGTAAATGGAGGAGCATCTTCTCGGTATAATTCTGCTTTCGGTGATTTTTTTCTCTACTTCTAATGAGCATCACACTGGTAAACTTCTTCATTGTTTTTTAACTATCAAGACATTATTGTTCATTATGTGTTGATGCTATTATAGTTAACTTTTTAACGTTTTAAAATTGTAGAAGAAATTGTTAAAACTAATCAACCAGCTTAGACAAAAAGTGATAGTGGGAGAGAATTATGCCAATTTGGAAAACTAGATAAAGTAATTCCGTTGTGAGTATAGTCTAAATCGGCAATGGATCCTCTCAATCAAAATTCAATCCAAGTTATTGTCACAATTCAAATCAATTTTAACCGAGAGTATTTAGACTCCCGGGTCGTTCTCCCTAGGAACTAGTGACACCAAGTGCATACAATTTGGTTGGAGAAAGCAAAGGGGGTTTTCAATGATTGAAAGCAAACAAAATAATGGAATTAAAGAACGAGACAAAATTGCAATGAATAAACTAATAAAGGAATAAAAGAACTATGTATGTAATATAGACAAATAATGCTATAAAGTGATGGAAAGGTGGTTCAAGACATAAATGAAACCTTGAATTGGGATGAGTTATGGAATTCCTTCCTTGCCATAAGCACAACTATGATAATTATGATGGATTAATCTCACCTAGTCAACCCTTAAAATCGAAGAGTAAAGTGAGCATAATTGTTATTAATCCACAAATCCTAGCTAACTTACCAAATTAATTGGTAAAAAGCTAGCGTTAGGAGAAACATTAACAACTAACAATAACAACTAACAATCCAAGAATTATCACTAAATGATGGACATTATGGCTCTAGCAATCCATAAACTCATTCTTCCTGCAACTCGTTGGGAGGCGACCTGGAACTCATACTCCCAATATTTTATTTCTAAAATTTGTGACAACCCTTTTCTAAATTGACGAGTGGATTTTTGCCGATTAAGAACTGTACTCACAATGCCATTTCTCTAATTAATTCTTAATCTGCCAATTTTCGCTCACGTCAATTTTTGGTGCCGTTGCCGGGGAGTTGCAATAGTGTGCTAATTTATTGATTGGAATTTATTTAATTGCAATTTTTCTTTTTATTCTGTTACTATGAGCTGCACGTTTCTTTCGTTAAACGATGCATTCACTTCCTGATCCAAGCTTGCCAGTATTTAACCCTAAGATTGAAAGGACTATTTCACGTATAAGGCAAGCTCAGCGTCGGCTAGTCCTCTCTGAAGACGAACCTGAAATGTCATTTAAGGAAGAAACAAGCTCCCTCTCTACTGATCCAGTTGATTTACGTGCAGGTGACATGGCAGCACCTAGGAGAGTCACTATCCAGGAGGCTGCAGCCCCTGATTTTACACTACAACCATTCCAGGCACGCCACCCAGCAGTGGCTGTGGATTTTGAAATAAAGACTGAACTACTCAACTTGATGCCCAAGTTTCATGGCTTACCTGCTCAAGAGCCTATCAAGCACCTTAGGGATTTTCAGACAGCTTGTTCCACTGTTAAGCGTGATGGTACTGACGAAACTTCTATTCTGCTAAAGGCTTTCCCATTCTCTGTTGAGGGAAATGCAAAAGAGTGGTACTACACTCAACCCGGAGCAACTGTTTCTAACTGGGATACGCTTAGAAGAGAATTTTTGGAGAAATTCTTTCTAGCTGAGGTTGCCGATAAACTGAGGAAAGACATGTCCATGATCGTTCAGGACGAATCTGAGACTCTCTATGAATATTTGGAGCGCTTCAATAATCTTATGGAAGCATGTTCCCACCATATGATTGACAAGATAGTGTTGCTCGGCTACTTTACACAGGGCATGAGATCTCAAGATAGGACCACATTGGAAGGTGCTAGCAATGGGTCTATGAAAAAGTACAAAACTACGGAAGAGGCATGGCAATTGATCAGCGACTTAGCTGAATCTACTAGGAATCACAGGCAGAAACAAAGTCGGTTAAGAGCTATTGCAGAGGTATCCTCTAGTAAAGAGACTGCTGCTATAACTCAAGGCTTATGTGAAATGACCAACTTACTGAAGCAGATACAACTAAGTCAACAACAAGCTCAGCAAGTTCAGCCTTCTCCACCACAGCACGGCCAACAGTTGGTTCCCCAAAGAGTATGCAGAATTTGTGCAGATTATAGTCATTATACTGATGAGTGTCTGTAACTCCAACTGGAAGACCACACTGTGGCATCCACTCACAACTTCTATGACCGCCCCAACCAAGGGTATAATCAAGGTGGCAGCTACAAACATGGATGGCAGGATAACCCTAACCAAGGCTAGAGAGATAATTCTAACCAGGGTTGGAGTGACAATCACAACAGAGGAGGAAGGGATAACAATGGAAACCAGAGGTGGAATAATAAAAACAACTTCAGGCAGTAGAATCAGAATCAGGCATACAGAGCACCTCATCTAAGGCAGCCTCAAGCATCTCAGCAGACCCCTCAGATCACTTACCCTTCTTCATCTCCTAATGATGAGTTGCTACAGTCTATTGATTGAAGACAGCAGGCCATGGAAAACAACCTTACTTCTACATTAAAAGTTCTGAACTATACCTTACAAGCCCTTGTCTCACAGATTGGATCATTGAATAACTCTAACAACCAGTCCTCAAGCTCTGGTGGACTCCCCTCTCAACCATTACCCAACCCCAAGGGTGGCGTCAATGCCATTACCTTGAGATCTGGAACCACACTGCAAGAGAGGAATCCAGAGGAATCAAGCCCGCCAGTATACGCCCCAGCTGCAGACACGATTGAGATAGAGGATGTTGAAGAAGAAGATGAAGCACAAGGCATGGCTGAAACAGAAGCAGCCCAACCAAGGAGTGCAGAACCCCAGCAAGCTGAAGCTATAAAGAACGTCACTCCTATTCCATTTCCACACCTTGCTAAGAAGCCCAAAAAGCAAATGGAACTAGATCCCAAAATGGTAGAGATTTTCAAAAAGGTTGAGGTAACTGTTCCCCTTTTTGATGTTATTCAGCAAGTACCTAAATATGCAAAGTTTCTAAAAGAATTGTGCATACATAAAGATAAAATTAATGAATTAGAAACTATTCCTTTAGGTAGTTCTATATCTGCTTTAATGGGAAATATACCTAAAAAATGTAGTGACCCAAGCCCATGCATGGTTAACTGTACCATTGGAGGTGTGATATTTTCTGACTGTATGTGTAATTTAGGAGCATGTGTGAGTATTATGCCCTTGTCTATATATAATGCTTTAAGGCTCCCTCCCTTAAAAAGGTCGGCAGCTCATTTTGTGTTAGCAGATAAAAGTATTATCACAGTGGTTGGAATTGTTGAAGATGTATGAGTGAGCATTAAGGGGCTCACGTTTCCCATTGATTTTTATATCCTGGAGATGCCCCAAAATGACTCACTATGATTAGGGGGAAGATTATTTACTTTTACCAGGACAAAATAAGAGAAGTCCTCAAACTTCCTCAACTGCAAGATGATCCAGAATCCTTTAATAGGAGAATGGCTAAAGATAAAAAGTTAGATCAAGTTCTAGAGGACATATGCCTCCCTAGAACCAAGTGGATAACCAACACAAAAGGTGTCCCAAACCAACTAAAGAGGGGAGATCTCAAACCAGTTGCTAAGGGCTGGATGGATTTCATTGGGCATTCTACACTTTCCACAAGTAACCGTTCTAAAGTTACTGTAAAAAGGGCAGTGATGATTCACTGTATTATGTTGGGAAGAGAGGTGGAGGTTCATTAGGTAATTCCTCGTGAAATGTACACAATTGCACAAAAGGAATCTACTGAGGCCAAATTGGCTTACCCAAGCTTGATCTATCTGTTATGTAAAGATGCAGGGGTACAGATGGGAGTGGATGAGTTCGTCCCAACTGAGCAATCAATCACTAAAAAGATAATGGATGGATCTCAAGCTCAAGACAACCACACCAAGAGGAGGGCGCATGAGCTTCTCCCAGAAATTCCCCAATTTGACTATTGGGCCCGCTTGGAAGCATTTGTCACCAAGCTGCAAGAAGCTATGGATCAACTCAAAGAAGAGCAGCAGAACCAGAACAACATGCTTTGCAAATTGCTCAAGGAACAAGAGCTGCAAGGGTGTGAGCTACAGGAGTTGAAGCGCCAGAGGTTATCCCTTGAAGCACTAGAGGTTATCCCTTGAAGCGCCAGGTGTCCCACAGATTGAAGGAACACCTATCTCCCAAAATCAAGGTTGTTGAGTCCTAACTCTATGATAACTTCTGTCATTAGAGACCTATATTAGAGTTGCATAAGCATTAGTATTAGGATTGCATGATTATTAGTATTATAATTGCATGAGCATTAGTATTATTTTTATCAATTTGGGTATAATTTAATTTTTTTATCATCATCAAACATGAATAAAATAGCATATTTTTTTAGAAGAGCAAGGGTGCAAATATTTCGTGTACAAAATAAGAAAAATTCAAATTATTTATATGTGGTGGCATTACTTTAGCTCTCTGAATGAATGCTTGAACAGTGCATACTTTTGATAGTAAAGTTTATGAATGTTAAAATTGTTGGCTCTTGAAAGAATAATGAACAAAGAGAAATATTATTGATAATCTAAAAAATCATAGAATTGATTCTTGAAGCAAGAAAAAGCAGTGAAAAAAAAGGGAGAAAGAAAAAGAAAAAGCAAGCAGAAAAAGCCAATAACCCTTTAAATTAAAAGGCAAGGGTGAAATGGATCCAAGACTTTGAGTATCAATGGATAGGAGGGTCCAAGGAAATAAAATCCTGGGCTAAGCGGCTAAATCAAGTTGTCCCTAACCATGTACTTGTGGCATGAAGGTCCAAGTGACAAGCTTGAGACTGAGTGGTTAAAGTCGTGATCCAAAGCATAAAGAGTGTGCTTAAGAACTCTGGACACCTCTAACTAGGGACTCTAGCAAAGCTGAGTCACAATCTGAAAAGGTTCACTCAGTTATGTGTCTGTGGCATTTATGTATCCGGTGGTAATATTGGAAAACAAGATGCTTAGGGTCACAGCCAAGACTCATAAGTAGCTGTGTTCAAGAATCAACATACTTAACTAGGAGGATCAATGACACTACTTGAATTCTGAGTTCTTATGGATGCCAATCATTCTGAACTTTAAGGGATAAATTGAGATGCCAAAACTATTCAGAAGAAAAAAAGTTCTAAGCCCCTCTCATCTAATTTGAATTTGAGCTTCATTAAAGACTCTGAGATGTTATTGTACCATATCTTTCTTCTTTTTATCATATTTTATTTGTCTAGTTGCTTGGGGACAAGCAATAGTTTAAGTTTGGTATTGTGGTGAGCGGATAAATTATACGCATTTTGGTAGTATTTTCACATAGTTTTTAGCATGTTTTACTCACTTTTTATTATATTTTTATTAGTTTTTATGCAAAAATCACATTTCTGGACTTTACTATGAGTTTGTGTGTTTTTCTGTGATTTCAGGTATTTTTTGGCTGAAATTGAGGGACCTGAGCAAAAATCTGATTCAGAGGCTGAGAAAGGACTGAAGATGCTGTTTGATTCTGACCTCCCTGCACTCAAAGTGGATTTTCTGGAGCTAAAAAAGCCCAATTGGCGTGCACTCAATTGAGTTGGAAAGTAGACATCTTCGGCTTTCTAGCAATATATAATAGTTCATACTTTTCCCGTAATTTGATGGCCCAAATTGGCATCAAAATGCCCACTAAAGACCCATTTTTTGGCGTAAAACACTAGAACTGGTACCAAAGCTGGAGTTATACGCCCAAACTGGAACCAAAACTGGCGTCTAGACTCCAAGAACGTCTTGTGCACGTGAAAGCTAGGAAGCTCAGCCCAAACACACAGCAATGGGCCTCGGAAGTGGATTTCTGCACTATCTGCACCTAGTTACTCATTCTCTGTAAACCTAGGTTACTAGTTCAGTATAAAAACTACTTTTAGAAATTTACTTTGTACCGGATGACATTTTTGACAAACCTTAGTGTGTCTCTGACAGCATGAGTCTCTAAACCCCATGGTTGGGGATGAGGAGCTCTGTTGTGCCTCGATGACTTAATGCAATTACTACTATTTCTATTCAATCACGCTTGTTTCTGTTCTAAGATATTCAATCGTACTTCACCATGGCGAATGTGATGATTCGTAACACTCATCATCATTCCCAAAATTATGAACGCGTGCCTGACAACCACTTCTGTTCTATCTGAGCACAACGTAGTCATGGGCGACAGCTTGAGTGTGTATCTCTTGGATTCTTGACTCATGAGTTTGTTTACCTCTCCTGACAACAGAGTATTCGAATCCATGAGACCAGAATCTTCGTGGTAGAGGCTAGAACTAATTGGTGGCATTCCTGAGTTCCGGAAAGTCTAAACCTTGTCTGTGGTATTTCGAGTAGGATCTAGGAAGGGATGACTGTGACGAGCTTCAAACTCGCGACTGTTGGGCGCAGTGACAGTGTGCAGAATGATCAATGGATCTTATTCCAACACAAGTGAGAACCGACAGATGATTAGCCATGCGGGAAACCGTAGCAGATATGTTTTCACTGAGAGGACGGACGGTAGCCATTGACAACGGTGATCCACCAACATAAAGCTTGCCATAGAAGGAGCCAGGCGTGTTTGAAGAAGAAGGCAGTAGGAAAGTAGAAACTCAGAGGGTAGAGCATCTCCGAAACCTCAACCTGCTCTCTGTTACTGCATAACAAGTATTATTTATTTCATGTTCTTTTACTTTTTACAAATAAAACTAAGAATTATTATTGATATCCTGACTAAGAATTACAAGATAACCATAGCTTGCTTCAAACAGACAATCTCTGTGGGATCGACCCTTACTCACGTAAGGTATTACTTGGACGACCCAGTGCACTTGCTGGTTAGTGGCACCGGAGTTGTGAGAAGTGTAAATCACAATTCTGTGCACCACTAATTCTCCTGTCTTCGACTCTAATCCCTTCTTAGGAAAGGATTAGGACGCAAGCGATAGGATTAGTTTGAGAGTACTTGACTTTCCCTTACTGTATAAGGGATAACTAAGTAGGATAACAACCCTTTTATTATTACACTTAAGAGAGTTCAACAGGGATAGAACTTCTATTTAATCTTCTTCCGGTCAAGGATTTTATTTAAATTACATAATTTCTCAATCATTTATTTCTCTGTTTCTCAAACTAAAAAATCTCTTGAAAAATCTCTGATTAATAAAATAGCACTCTTTCTGCAACTCGTTGGGAGACGACCTGGGATTCATACTCCCAGTATTTCAATTCTAACTTTTGTGACAACCCCTTCTAAATTGGTACGCGGAATCAATATTGGTTAAGAGCTATACTTGCAACGTTGTTTCTCTATAAACTCTTGATCGGTGATTTTTTCGTACGTCAATTTTTGGCGCCATTGCCGGGGAATTGCAAACGTGTTCCTTATTATTGGTTATTGTAAATATTTGCTTTTTGATTGTTTGCTAGTTTAGAAATTAGTTGCTTATTTTTACTTGTTTTTGTTTTTATTTTCTTTAGCTACTATGAACTCTCACCCCTTTGGCTTTGAGTTTGGTTCAAACTATGTTGCAAGAAATAGAAGCTACAATGGGAATATGCATCTAGGTAGGAACAATCAAAGATGGAAGGAGGCACAAGGATTTAATCAACCCTCTTGGCAACAACCTCCACCAACATACTATGATCAAGAGCCCTTTCCAAGAGGCATACCAAGATAATGGCTACGGTGAACACCCTTTTGATTATCAATAACCACCACCATATGCTTATGGACCCCCTCTTCAACATAGCCCTTAACCCTACTCACAAGCCCCTTTTCACCATTCACCTTCATATGACCCTAACCCTTATCCACCATACCAACCACCATATGAACCATACATAGAACCACCACCTCAATATACACCATCTCCATATCCTTATCAAGAAGAACCACCTCCGTGTTATGAGCCCTTTCTTCCAACAAATGAACCCTCCTATCCACCCCAAACCTCCATGGAGAATACACTTACCTCTCTCATTGGTCTCACCTCTAAACTCTAAAATCTTATATCCCGCATGGACCAGCCCTCTACCTCCAATATTCAACCCTCAAGCTTCACTGCACCGCCACGTTACGTGCAAGAATACCCAAATCCATCAATGCAAGAGCAACATGATCCCAATGATGCTATTGACATAGAATCAGAGAGAAGGGATCGTCTTAAGGATGCAATGGATCGGTTACACACGGCCTTATTTCCAGAGAAGCAAGAGAAGGCCTAAAATGTGGTGGTAGGAGAGACCCTTGAAGATGAAGGAGTAGTTGAAGGGAGTTGTCATAGAAAGGAGATCATCAAGGAGGAGTACGATTTTATGCTAAAACAACTGGAGGAAACCGTAATTATTGAAGAGGAAGAAGTGGTTGAAGACTTAGGAGATGCTGAACCTCCATGGGAAAGTCAAGTTATAGAGCCTCCTTCAAAGATGTTTGAAATTGATGTCTAGGAGGGTGTACAACCTCCAAAGCATAGCCTGGTTGAAGACTTTAAAGAGGTTGATCAAGAGATTGATGCCAGGGCATCTAGGCCAGTTTCACTGACCTTTTCTATACTGTTTTAGGGTAGTTTCATGCATTTTCTTAGTGAAAAAGGCAAGTTTTGGATGAAAATACACTTACACCTTGATTCAAGCAACTATTGTGAATTTCACATGATTTCATGAGGATTTTTGCTAGAATTGAATGATAAATTGATGATGCATAATCTCATGACTTTGGCTAGAACTTTGATGCACTTTATTTGCTTGATTTCAGGACAAAGGATGCAAGGAAGAACCACGTTAGTACTCACATTAATCTTGTTAACGTGACCACTAGCGTGGAATGGTAAAGTGATCACCATTAACGCCTGCGAAGCCATCATAAGCCCACGTTAATTGCCACGTTAACTAGGTTAACGTGGTAGTTAACGTGGAGACAAAAGAAAGCTCCAACGTTAGTGGTAAACGTGAACACCACTAACGTTCCAAGATTTGGCAATAAGCCACGTTAAGAGTCACGTTAACTTAGTTAACGTGAACTCTAACGTGGAAGAGAGGAACAATGCCAACGTTAGTGACACTCACCTTTTTCACTAACGTTGGATCAAACTAGCATTGCCCACGTTAGTGGTCACGTTAAGACCACTAACGTGAAAGTTAACGTGGAGCTAAGATTGATGAGCCAACGTTAGCGACACTCACCTTTGTCACTAACGTTGGAGATGGCATTCACTACCACGTTAGTGGCCACGTTAACTTAGTTAACGTGAGCTCTAACGTGGAGAGTAGGGGCACTTGAAGCATTAGTGACAAAGGTAAGTGTCACTAACGCTGTCGAAGGTGAGGCATAACCACGTTAAGAGCCACGTTAGTTACACTAACGTGAACTCTAACATAGGGACAAAGGGCACAAGGCAACGTTATTGGGAAAGGTGAGTCCAATAACGGTTGCGAAGGTTTATAAGACAACGTTATTGGGAAAGGTGAGTCCCAATAATGCTTGCGAAGGTTTACAAGGCTACGTTAGTGGTCACGTTGGTGCCACTAACGTTGGAGTTAACGTGGGTTATATGGGGTTGGAACGTTAGTGAAAAATGTGATTGCCACTAACGTTCTCGAACCCACAATGTCACTTAACGTTAACTTCACTAACGCCCATGCCTAATTCATACTTCTCTGCAAGCTGAGCCCACTAAAAATTGTAACTGCTTCAACTCAAGATCTAAGGCCCACATCCAAGACTTGAAGAACTCACTAGAAGATCAAGAGAAGTAGTATATATTGGAGTAGTTTTGAACTATAGAGAAGTTGGGCAATTGGGAGAACTACCCTCTGTATATTTACTTTTCTGCTCTTTTAGCTAAGCATGTATTCTTTTCTGCCATTTTTTATTACTGTAGCTATGAACAACTAAACCCCTTTCATTGGTTTAGGGAGCTCTGTTGTAATTTGATGGATCAATTATAGTTTTCATTCTCTTCTTCTTTCTTCTCTTTTGATTTACTAGAAAGCTTTTGATCTTAATTCAATTGGTTAGTTGTCTTGGAAAAGAAACTCTCCATAATTGGATCTCCTCTGAGCCTTGGAAAAGGGATGAGGAAATCATGCTAGAAATGCTTTCTCATGTTGGACCAAATTGGGATCTGGGCGGATATAGTAACATGTAATCCTCCCAACACTTTGATTTGGAAATACATGTGGTATAATCAGTGACCACACTTCATCTCTTCCCATGAGCAATTAAATCAAGGAATTGGGTAATTGTTCAAGCTTAGAAAGATTGGGTTGCCAAGGAATTGGAACCCAATCACTTAAGATTGCCAAGGAGAACAATAGATGCTTTGATTGAGGAAGAGATGAAAATGAATTTGATCCGGAGAATACAACATCTCCTGAGCCCAATAAATCCCCCATTTCTGATCTTACCCATTCTCTTTACTTTCTGCCATTTATTTTCATACTCATTTTCCCAAATCCCCATCTAAGATTCTGCACTTTATTTTCTGCTATTTACTTTCCCGCCATTTAATTTTCTACAATTCTCAAACTACATTCTGTTTAGCTCAACTAGCATACTCTTCCAACTAAAGTTGCTTGACTAATCAATCCCTGTGAGATTCGACCTCACTCTATTGTGAGTTTTTACTTGATGATAATTCGGTATACTTGCCGAAGGGAAATGCATTGAGAGACAAGTTTTCATGCATCAAGTTTATGGCGCCGTTGCCAGGCATTGATTTTGTATCAACAATGACTAAGTTGGAAGTTCACTAGATTGAGCATTTTTTTGCTTTGTTGTTTACTCTATTCAGTCATTTATCCTCATTTTGATTAGCTTCTTCCTCATCCCCTTTACCCTCTCTGTTTTTTCTTTCTTTCTTTGTTATTATCTACAATTCAGCTCACTAACCCACTAACTGTTTGATAATTTGCATCACTCACACTAACAATCACTCTAACAAGAATAATCTCTTCATTTCATCTCTTGCTGTGTGATTTGTTAGTTGTATGACAGGGAGAAGAGGGAAAGGAGTTGTTAGTGCTGAGGAAGAGGAAGAGTACTTTGAAACCAACATGGAAGAGAACTTGGAAAACAATCATGAAGGAGAAGCTCACAACCATGCTAGAGAAGGCCCTGCAAATCATGCTGGGTAAGAAAGGAGAGTTCTAGGCTCCTACATCAATCCAAATCCAGAAAACTGTGGAAGTAGCATCCAGAAGCCCACCATACATGCCAACAACTTTGAACTAAAACCCCAGCTCATCACCCTTTTTCAGAACAACTGCTTATTTGGAGGAAGTGCTCAACAAGACCCCAATCAACATCTAACCACCTTCCTGAGAATTTATGACACTGTGAAGTCTAATGGAGTCCACCCGGATGTTTATAGGCTACTTTTATTCCCTTTTCCACTCAGGGACAAGGCATCCAAGTGGCTTGAATCCTTCCCAAAGGAGAGCTTAACAAATTGGAAAGATGTGGTGAACAAATTTTTGTCAAGATTCTACTCTCCTCAAAGAACTAATAGGCTGAGAGCTGAGGTGTAAACTTTCAGGCAACAAGATGGTGAGACTTTCTATGAGGCATGAGAGAGGTTCAAGGACTTAACAAGAAGATGCCCACTAGATATGTTCAATGAATGGGTTCAACTTCACATTTTCTATGAAGGTCTTTCCTATGAGTCAAAGAAGGCTGTAGATCATTCATCAGGGGGCTCTCTAAACAAGAAGAAAACTATTAAAGAAGCCATAGATGTCATTCAAACAGTAGCTGAGAATGACTACTTCTATGCCTCTGAAAGAAGTAACACTCGAGGAGTAATGGAGCTGAACCACATGGATGCATTGCTAGCTCAAAATAAAATGATCACCAAGCAGCTAGCAGATCTCACCAAGAAGGTTGAGGAAAACCAAGTTGCAGCAGTCATCACTTCATCACCAGCTCAAGAAGGAGTGAATATAGGAGAAGAAGGTGACTGGGAACAAGCCAACTATGTTGGAAACTCACCTAGACAAATCCATGACCCATACTCCAAAACTTACAACTCTGGATGGAGAAATCACCCCAACTTTGGTTGGGGAAATTAACAAGACTAAGGTCAAGACCAAAGACGCCACAACCTCAATTCCAACAACAATGCAACTCACCAACATACCTCACAGAGATCCTATCAACACCCACCTAACCACCCTTCTCACCCACCTAACCCCAATCCACCATCACTAACGGATGATAGACTTTCAAAAATTGAGACTCTACTTGAAGATTTATGTAGAGAAGTCCAAGACAACAAGGTGTTTAAGGAAGAAGTACGAGCCAATATAAAAAACCAAGGAGAAAACATCAAGAGACTGGAGCCCCAAGTAGGGTATCTATCTCAACAAATTCCTAAACCCACTAATGGATTTCCCAGTGACACGGAGAAGAACCCAAGAGGAGAAACAAAGAAAGTAAGGTGGGAAGTGATGAGCGGATAATTTATACGCTTTTTGGCATTGTTTTTAGGTAGTTTTTAGTAAGTTCAAGCTACTTTTAGGGATGTTTTCATTAGTTTTTATGTTAAATTCACATTTCTGGACTTTACTATGATTTTGTGTGTTTTTCTATAATTTCAGGTAATTTCTGGCTGAAATTGAGGGACTTGAGCAAAACTCTGAAAAAGGCTGACAAAAGGACTGCTGATGCTGTTGGAATCTGACCTCCCTGCACTCGAAATGGATTTTCTGGAGCTACAGAACTTCAAATGGCACGCTCTCAACGGCGTTGGAAAGTAGACATCCAGAGCTTTTCGGCAATATATAATAGTCCATACTTTATTCGGAAATGGACGACGTAACTTGGCGTTGAACGCCAAGTACATGCTGCTGTCTGGAGTTAAATGCCAGAAACACGTCATGATCCGGAGTTGAACGCCCAAAACACGTCATAACTCGGCGTTCAACTCCAATAAACGCCTCAGCTCGTGGATAGATCAAGCTCAGCCCAAACATACACCAAGTAGGCCCCGGAAGTGGATTTATGCATCAATTACTTACTCATGTAAACCCTAGTAGCTAGTTTATTATAAATAGGACTTTTTACTAGTGTATTAGAGATCTCTGGACGCCTAGTCCTTAGACCAGGGGGGCTGGCCATTCGGCCATGCCTGAACCTTTCACTTATGTACTTTCAATGGTGGAGTTTCTGCACACCATAGATTAAGGGTGTGGAGCTCTGCTGTACCTCAAGTTTCAATACAATTACTATTACTTTCTATTCAATTCTCTTTTATTCTTATACCAAGATATACGTTGCACAACACTTTGATGAATGTGATGATCCGTGACACTCATCATCATTCTCACCTATGAACGCGTGTGACTGACAACCACTTCCGTTCTACCTTAGGCCGGGTGCATATCTCTTAGATTCCCCAACAGAATCTTCGCGGTATAAGCTAGATAGATGGCGGCATTCATGGGGATCCGGAAAGTCTAACCTTGTCTGTGGTATTCCGAGTAGGATCCCGGGAATCCGGAAAGTCTAACCTTGTCTGTGGTATTCCGAGTAGGATTCCGGTATTGAATGACTGTGACGAGCTTCAAACTCCTGAAGGCTGGGCGTGATGACAAACGCAAAAGAATCAAGGGATTCTACTCCAACCTGATTGAGAACTGACAGATGATTAGCCGTGCTGTGACAGAGCATTTGGACCATTTTCACTGAGAGGATGGGATGTAGCTATCAACAAGGGTGATGCCTCCAGACGATTAGCCGTGCAGTGACAGCGCATAGGACCATTTTCCCGAGAGGATTAAAAGTAGCCATTGATGATGGTGATGCCCTACATATAGCTTGCCATGGAAAGGAGTAAGAAGGATTGGATGAAAGCAATAAGAAAGTAGAGATTCAAAAGGATTCTTGCATCTCCACACGCCTATCTGAAATTCCCACTATTGATTTACATAAGTATTTCTATCCCTTTTTATTTTCTATTTATTATTAATTTTCGAAACCCATAACCATTTAATCTGCCTAACTGAGATTTACAAGGTGACCATAGCTTGCTTCATACCAACAATCTCTGTGGGATCGACCCTTACTCACGTAAGGTATTACTTGGATGACCCAGTACACTTGCTGGTTAAGTTGAACGGAGTTGTGTCCACACATAGCCAAGAGCCATAATAATGATTCCATACAATAACAAAGAGTACTACATTGATGTGATCACAATTTCATCCACCTAGTTTTTGGCGCCGTTGCCGGGAATTGTTCGAGTTTGGACAACTGACGGTTCATCTTGTTGCTCATATTAGGTAATTTTCTTTTCAAAAAAAACTTTTTCAAAATTTTTCTTTTCTTTTTCGTTTTTCCAAAAAATATTTTCGAAAAAAAATCAATAAAAATCCAAAAAAATCATAAAATCATAAAAATAAAAAATATTTTGTGTTTCTTGTTTGAGTCTTGAGTCAATTTTTAAGTTTGGTGTCAATTGCATGCTTTTAAAATTTTTTCTTGCATTTTTCGAAAATTCCATGCATTCATAGTGTTCTTCATGATATTTAAGATGTTCTTGACAAGTCTTCTTGTTTGATCTTGATGTTTTCTTGTTTTGTGTTGTTTGTTGTTTTTCATGTGCATTTTTCGTTTGTTAGAGTCCATGCATTAAAGATTTCTACGTTTGGTGTCTTGCATGTTTTCTTTGCATCAAAAATTTTTCAAAAACATGTTCTTGATGTTCATCATAATCTTCAAAGTGTTCTTGGTGTTCATCTTGACATTCATAGTGTTCTTGCATGCATCTTATGTTTTGATTCATAATTTTTATGTTGTGAGTCATTTTTATGTTTTTCTCTCTCATCATCAAAAATTCAAAAATAAAAAATATATCTTTTCCTTTTTTCTCTCCAAATTTTCGAAATTTGGGTTGACTTGGTCAAAATTTTTTAAAATTAGTTGTTTCTTACAAGTCAAGTCAAATTTTCAATTTTAAAAATCTTATCTTTTCAAATCTTTTTCAAAATTATATCCTTTTCATTTTTTTCTATTTTTCGAAAATTTCAAAAATCTTTTTCAACATATTTTCAAAATATTTTTCTTATCTTTATATCATATTTTTGAAAATTCACTAATAATTAATGTGATTGATTCAAAAATTTGAAGTTTGTTACTTTCTTGTTAAGAAAGGTTCAATCTTTAAGTTCTAGAATCTTATCTTGTAGTTTCTTGTTAGTGAAGTAAGTAATTTCAAATTTTTGAATTAAATCTTTTTATCTTTTATCTTATCTTTTTCAAAAATTTTATCTTTTTCAAAATTTGATTTCAAAATATCTTATCTAACTTCTTATCTTCTAACTATTTGACTTTTGTTTGTTAAATATCTTTTTCAACTAACTATTTGACTTTTTGTTTGTTTCTTATCTTTTTCAAAACCACCTAACTACTTTTCTCTCTCTAATTTTCGAATATATCTCATCTCATTTTCAAAAATTCTTTTGTTTTAAATTTTAATTTTAATCTTATCTTATCTTTAATTTTCGAAAATATTAAACTCTTTTTCAAAATTATTTTCGAAATTATCCCTCTCTCTTCTTATTCTCTTTAATTATTTATTTACTAACACTTCTCTTCACCTCCCCTATACTTACTCTTTATACAGACTATTCATTCTTCTTCACTCCTCTCCCCTTTCTTTTTCTACTAACATAAAAGAATCTCTATACTGTGACATAGAGGATTCCTCTTCTTTTCTTGTTTTCTTCTCTTTCATATGAGCAGGAACAAGGAAAAAGGCACTCTTGTTGAAATTGATCCAGAACCTGAAAGGACTCTGAAGAGAAAATTAAGAGAAGCTAAGTTACAACAATCTAAAGGTAACCTTTCAGAAACATTAGAACAAGAGAAGGAGATGGCAGCCGAAAATAATAATAATGCAAGGAGAATGTTTGGTGACTTCACAAAGCCAACATCCAAATTTGATGGAAGAAGCATCTCCATTCCTGCCATTGGAGCCAATAATTTTGAGCTTAAGCCTCAACTAGTTGCTTTAATGCAATAGAACTGCAAGTTTTATGGACTTCCGTCTGAAGATCCTTACCAGTTTTTAACTGAGTTCTTGCAGATTTGTGAGACTGTTAAGACGAATGGAGTTGATCCTGAAGTCTACTGACTCATGCTTTTCCCTTTTGCTGTAAGAGACAGAGCTAGAATATGGTTGGATTCACAACCTAAGGATAGCCTGGACTCCTGGGATAAGCTGGTCACAGCCTTCTTGGATAAATTCTTTCCTCCTCAAAAGCTGAGCAAGCTGAGAGTGGATGTTCAAACCTTTAAACAAAAAGATGGTGAATCCCTCTATGAAGCTTGGGAAAGATACAAGCAGCTGACCAAAAGATGTCCATCTGACATGTTTTCAGAATGGACCATATTAGATATATTCTATTATGGTCTATCTGAATTTTCGAAAATGTCATTGGACCATTCTGCAGATGGATCTATTCACCTAAAGAAAATGCCTGAAGAGGCTCAAGAACTCATTGATATGGTTGCAAACAACCAATTTATGTACACTTCTGAGAGGAATTCCGTGAATAATGGATACCTCAGAAGAAAGGAGTTCTTGAAATTGATGCTCTGAATGCCACATTGGCTCAGAACAAAGTGTTAACTCAATAGGTCAACATGATCTCTCAAAATCTGAATGGATGGCAACATGCATCCAATAGTACTAAAGAGGCAGCTTCTGAAGAAGCTTATGATCCTGAGAACCCTGCCATGGCAGAGGTTAATTACATGGGTGACCCTTATGGAAACACCTATAACTCATCATGGAGAAATCATCCAAATTTCTCATGGAAGGATCAACAAAAGCCTCAACAAGGCTTTAACAATGGTGGACGCAATAGGTTGAGCAATAGCAAGCCTTTCCCATCATCTTCTCAGCAACAGACAGAGAATTCTGAACAAAACACTTCTAATTTAGCCAATCTAGTCTCTGATCTGTCAAAGGCCACTTTCAGTTTCATGAGTGAAACAAGATCCTCCATCAGAAATCTGGAGGCACAAGTGGGCCAGCTGAGTAAGAAAGTCATTGAAGCTCCTCCCAGTATTCTCCCAAGCAATACAGAAGAAAATCCAAAAGGAGAGTGCAAGGCCATTGATGTAATCAATATGGCCGAATGCACAAGGGAGGAGGAGGACGAAAATCCTAGTGAGGAAGACCTCCTGGGAGTCCCTCAAGCAAGAAGGAGTTTCCTATTAAGGATCCAAAGGAATCTGAGGCTCATATAGAGACCATAGAGATTCTATTAAATCTCCTTCTGCCATTCATGAGCTCTGAAGACTATTCTTCCTCTGAAGAGGATGAAGATGTGACTGGAGAGCAAGTTGCTCAATATTTAGGAGCTATCATGAAGCTGAATGCCAAGTTGTTTGGTAATGAGACTTGGGAAAGTGAACCTCCTTTGCTCATTAGTGAATGGATACCTGGATTCAGCAAATTTTACCTCAAAAGAGACAAGATCCTGGCAAGTTCTTAATACCTTGTACCTTAGGCACCATGACCTTTGAAAAAGCTCTATGTGATCTGGGGTCAGGGATAAATCTTATGCCACTCTCTGTAATGGAGAAGCTGGGGATCATTGAGGTACAACCTGCCTTGTTCTCATTACAATTGGCAGACAAGTCATTGAGACAAGCTTATGGAATAGTAGAGGACGTGTTAGTAAAGGTTGAAGGCCTTTACATCCCTGCTGATTTCATAATCTTAGACACTAGGAAGGAAGATGATGAATGTATCATCCTTGGAAGACCTTTCCTAGCTAAGCAGGAGCTGTGATAGATGTCAACAGAGGTGAATTACTCCTTCAATTGAATGGAGACTACCTTGTGTTTAAGGCACATGGCCATCCCTCTGTGACAAAAGAGAGTAAGCATGAAGAGCTTCTCTCAGTTCAGAGTCAAGAAGAGCCCCCACAGTCAAACTCTAAGTTTGGTGTTGGGAGGCCACAACCAAACTCTAAGTTTGGTGTTAAGACCCCATATCCAAACTCTAAGTTTGGTGTTAGAACTATACAACATTGACCTGATCACCTTGTGGCTCCATGAGAGCCCACTGTCAAGCTATTGACATTAAAGAAGCGCTTGTTGGGAGGCAACCCAATTTTATTTATCTAATTTTTATTTTATTTTATTCTATTGTTATTTTGTGTTTTATTAGGTACATGATCATGTGGAGTCACAAAAAAAATATAAAAATTAAAAACAGAATCAAAAACGGCAGAAGAAAAATCACACCCTAGAGGAAGCACAGACTGGCGTTCAACGCCAGTAAGAAGCATCTGGCTGGCGTTCAACGCCAGAACAGAGCATGAATCTGGCGCTGAACGCCAGAAACAAGCAACATCCTGGCGTTTGAACGCCAGGAATGTGCCTAGAGGAAAAGCTGGCGCTGAACGCCAGTAACAAGCATGAAACTGGCGTTCAACGCCAGAAACATGTTACATATGGCGTTGAACGCCCAGAATGTGCATCACTCGGCGTTTAAACACCAGAATGGTGTGCAATGGCATTTTACATGCCTATTTTCTGCAGGGATGGAATTCCTTGACACCTCAAGATCTGTTGACCCCACAGGATCACCTCAGGATCTGTGGACCCCACAGGATCCCCACCTAACATATTCCCACCTTACCTCCTAATCCTATTTTACTCTTCCCAATAAACACTCCTTCCCAAAACCCTTCACCAATCACCTCAATCTCTCTTCCCAATTACCATATTCACCATTCACATCTATCCACTCTTCCTCATAAACCCCACCTACCTTCCAAATTCAAATTTTCTTTCCCACCCAATCCCACCCTATATGGCCGAAACTTCACTCTCCCTTTTCCCTATAAAAATCCCTCCATCCCACTTCATTTTCACACAACACAACCCTCTCTTCTCCCCTTGGCTGAATACACATTCACCCTTCTCCTCCATATTTTCTTCTACTTCTTCTTCTCTTCTTTCTTCTCTTGCTCGAGGGTGAGCAATATTCTAAGTTTGGTGTGGTAAAAGCATAAGCTTTTTGTTTTTCCATTACCATCAATGGCACCTAAGGCTGGAGAATCCTCTAGAAAAGGAAAAGGGAAGACAAAAGCTTCCACCTACGAGTCATGGGAGATGGAAGGATTCATCTCCAAAAGCCATCAAGACCACTTCTATGATGTTGTGGCAAAGAAGAAGGTGATCCCTGAGGTCCCTTTCAAGCTCAAGAAAAATGAGTATCCGGAGATCCGACATGAGATCCGAAGAAGAGGTTGGGAAGTCCTAACTAACCCCATGCAACAAGTCAGAATCTTAATGGTTCAAGAGTTCTATGCCAATGCATGGATCACTAGGAACCATGATCAAAGTATGAACCTGAGTCCAAAGAATTATCTCACAATGGTTCGGGAGAAATACTTAGATTTTAGTCCAGAGAATGTGAGATTGGCGTTCCACTTGCCCATGATGCAAGAAGATGCACGCCCCTACACTAGAAGGGTCAACTTTAATCAATGGTTGGACCAAGTCCTTATGGACATATGTGTGGAAGGAGCTCAATGGAAGAGAGACTCCAAAGGCAAGCCAGTCCAACTAAGAAGACTGGACCTCAAGCCTTTGGCTAGAGGATGGTTGGAGTTCATTCAATGCTCCATCATTCCCACTAGCAACCGATCTGAAGTTACTGTGGATTGGGCCATCATGATTCATAGCATCATGATTGGAGAGGAAGTAGAAATTCATGAAGTCATCTCCAATGAATTCTACAAAATAGCCGAAACGCCCTCCACCATGGCAAGGCTAGCTTTTCCTCACCTTATTTGCCATCTATGTTACTCAGCTGGAGTTATCATAGAAGGAGACATCTCCATTGAAGAGGATAAGCCCATCACCAAGAAGAGGATGGAGCAAGCAAGAGAGACCCTCCACGGTTCTCAAGAGATGCATGAGGAAGCTCATCATCAAGAAATCCCTGAGATGCCTCAAGGGATGCACTTTCCTCCCAACAACTATTGGGAACAACTCAACACTTCCTTAGAAGATTTGAGCCACAATGTGGAACAATTAAGGGTGGAACATCATGAGCACTCCATCATTCTCCAAGAAATAAGAGAAGATCAAAGAGCAATGAGGGAGGAGCAACAAAGGCAAGGAAGGGACATAGAAGAGCTTAAGGACATTGTTGGTCCTTCAAGAAGAAGACGCCACTAAGGTGGATTCATTCCTTGTTCTTATTTCTTTCTGTTTTTCAGTTTCTATGTTATGTTTATCTATATTTTGTGTCTCTACTTCATGATCATTATTATGTAGTAACCATGTCTTAAAGCTATGAATAAAATCCATTAATCCTTCACCTCTCTTAAATGAAAAATGTTTTAATTCAAAAGAACAAGAAGTACATGAATTTCGAATTTATCCTTGAATTTAGTTTAATTATATTGATGTGGTGACAATACTTTTTGTTTTCTGAATGAATGATTGAACAGTGCATATTTTTGATCTTGTTGTTTATGACTGTTAAAATTGTTGGCTCTTGAAAGAATGATGAACAAAGAGAAATGTTATTGATGATCTGAAAAATCATGAAATTGATTCTTGAAGCAAGAAAAAGCAGTGAAAAAAAAGAAGCTTGCGAATATATATATATATATATATATATATATATATATATATATATATATATATATATATATATATATAAAGAAAGAAAGAAAAAGAAAAAGCAAGCAGAAAAAGCCAATAGCCCTTAAAACCAAAAGGCAAGGGTAAAAAGGATCCAAAGCAAAAGAGTGTGCTTAAGAGCTCTAGACACCACTAACTGGGGACTCTAGCAAAGCTGAGTCACAATCTGAAAAGGTTCACCCAGTTATGTGTTTGTGGCATTTATGTATCCGGTGGTAATACTGGAAAACAAAATGCTTAGGGCCACGGCCAAGACTCACAAGTAGCTGTGTTCAAGAATCAACATGCTTAACTAGGAAAGTCAATAACAGTATCCGAAAATCTAAGTTCCTAGAGAAGCCAATCATTCTAAACTTCAAAGGAAAAAGTGAGATGCCAAAACTGTTCAGAAGCAAAAAGCTACAAGTCCCGCTCATCTAATTATAATTAATATTCATTGATATTCTAGAATTTATAGTATATTCTCTTCTTTTTATCCTATTTGATTTTCAGTTGCTTGGGGACAAGCAACAATTTAAGTTTGGTGTTGTGATGAGCGGATAATTTATACGCTTTTCGGCATTGTTTTTAGGTAGTTTTTAGTAAGTTCAAGCTACTTTTAGGGATGTTTTCATTAGTTTTTATGTTAAATTCATATTTCTGGACTTTACTATGAGTTTGTGTGTTTTTCTGTAATTTCAGGTAATTTCTGGCTGAAATTGAGGGACTTGAGCAAAACTCTGAAGAAGGCTGACAAAAGGACTACTGAAGCTGTTGGAATCTGACCTCCCTACACTCGAAATGGATTTTCTAGAGCTACAGAACTCCAAATGGCGCGTTCTCAACGGCGTTAGAAAGTAGACATTCAGAGCTTTCCATCAATATATAATAGTCCATACTTTATTCGGAAATTGTGGACGTAAATTGGCGTTGAACGCCAAGTACATGCTGCTGTCTGGAGTTAAACGCCAAAAACACGTCATGATCCGGAGTTAAACGTCCAAAACACGTTATAACTTGGCGTTCAACTCCAAGAAAAGCCTCAGCTCGTGGATAGATCAAGCTCAGCCCAAGCATACACCAAGTGGGCTCCGGAAGTGGATTTATGCATCAATTACTTACTCATGTAAACCCTAGTAGCTAGTCTAGTATAAATAGGATAAGTTACTATTGTATTAGACGTCTTATCTTTTGACAGTTTAATCTTTGACTGTTTAAGTCTTTGATCATTCGGTCTTTTGATCATTCAGGGGGCTGGCCATTCGGCCATGCCTGAACCTTTCACTTATGTACTTTCAACGGTGGAGTTTCTGCACACCATAGATTAAGGGTGTGGAGCTCTGCTGTACCTCAAGTTTCAATACAATTACTATTACTTTCTATTCAATTCTCTTTTATTCTTATTCCAAGATATACGTTGCACAACACTTTGATGAATGTGATGATCCGTGACACTCATCATCATTCTCACCTATGAACGCGCGTGACTGACAACCACTTCCGTTCTACCTTAGGCCGGGCGCATATCTCTTAGATTCCCCAACAGAATCTTCGTGGTATAAGCTAGATAGATGGCGGCATTCATGGGGATCCGAAAAGTCTAACCTTGTCTGTGGTATTCCGAGTAGGATCCCGGGAATCCGGAAAGTCTAACCTTGTCTGTGGTATTCCGAGTAGGATTCCGGTATTGAATGACTGTGACGAGCTTCAAACTCCTGAAGGCTGGGCGTGATGACAAACGCAAAAGAATCAAGGGATTCTACTTCAACCTGATTGAGAACCGACAGATGATTAGCCGTGCTGTGACAGAACATTTGGACCATTTTCACTAAGAGGATGGGATGTAGCTATCAACAAGGGTGATGCCTCCAGACGATTAGCCGTGCAGTGACAGCGCATAGGACCATTTTCCCGAGAGGATTAAATGTAGCCATTGATGATGGTGATGCCCTACATACAGCTTGCCATGGAAAGGAGTAAGAAGGATTGGATGAAAGCAATAAGAAAGTAGAGATTCAAAAGGATTCTAGCATCTCCACACGCCTATCTGAAATTCCCACTATTGATTTACATAAGTATTTCTATCCCTTTTTATTTTCTATTTATTATTAATTTTCGAAACCCATAACCATTTAATCTGCCTAACTGAGATTTACAAGGTGACCATAGCTTGCTTCATACCAACAATCTCTGTGGGATCGACCCTTACTCACGTAAGGTATTACTTGGATGACCCAGTACACTTGCTGGTTAAGTTGAACGGAGTTGTGTCCACACATAGCCAAGAGCCATAATAATGATTCCATACAATAACAAAGAGTACTACATTGATGTGATCACAATTTCATCCACCAGGAAGAATGTGAGATGATCACCACAAGTGA
This sequence comes from Arachis hypogaea, assembly GCF_003086295.3. NCBI lineage: Eukaryota > Viridiplantae > Streptophyta > Magnoliopsida > Fabales > Fabaceae > Arachis > Arachis hypogaea. The sequence continues at coordinate 46,286,864 of NC_092041.1, read as the reverse complement.
TGAGAGGAGTATGAAGGAAGTAGAACACCTCCAAGAAAGTCAAAAGGGAAACCAGGAAGAAAGAGACCATGCACCCCAACCTACACTCAAGGAAAAACTGAAGAGAAGGGAGATACTGAACCCATATGCACCCTTTCCCCAAAGGCTTAAAGGTGGTGTAGCAGGGAGAATGTATTCAAGGTTCTTCGACATGTTTGCATCTCTTGATGTAAATATACCATTTATTAAAGCCCTCCAGCAAATGCCTTCCTACATAAGGTATATAAAGGAGCTATTGGCCAGAAAGAGTTCATTGAAGGGTGGACAAACAATAAAGATGAATAGGGATTGCAGTGCTCTCATTCAACCAGGGCCACCCACAAAGAAGAAGGATCCAGGGAGTTTCCACATTCCCTGTGCCATAGGAGAAACAATGATTGATAAGGGACTCTGTGACTTGGGAGCAAGCATCAACCTAATGCCTCTATCCCTCATGAAAAAGCTTCAAATTAATGAGCTAACACCCACAGATGTAATCATCAAATTGGCTGACAAAACTCAAAAACAGGCACTAGGAGTGGTTGAGAATGTGTTAGTGAAGGTTGGGAACTACTTCCTCCCCACAGACTTTGTTGTCCTGGAAATGGATGAGAATCCTATTCACCCCATCATTCTAGGAAGGCCATTCTTAGCCACAGCCAGAGCACTCATAGATGTGGAGTGAGGAGAGTTAGTGCTGAGAATACATGATGATCAGCTCACCTTCAATGTTTTCAACCTCTCACAAGAAGCAGACCATGATAATAAAAAGTCAGAGAAAAAGCAAATAAAAGAGCTGATGGCAGAGCTAAACAAGGGAGCACAAGCACCACACTTCATGACTCCTATGGTTAACAACCAATGTGATATGAAGGAGCAACATCCAAGTGTAATCCAAAAGGAACCAGACCCACCAGAGTCATATGAGATGGGCATCAAAACCACTCTCAAAGAGGAAACCACAAGGAACAAGGTGACATCAACGGACATAAGAAAAAAAGTCCCAAGGGGATGGAAAAACAAAAAAATACCTACAGAAGATTTCTCGCCAGGAGATGAAGTGGTCTCTACATACTTTCCATCTATACCACCTCACCTCCCCACTATTCCATCTCAGCTGCCTCCAGTGTACACCGTCAACAAAATCTTGTCATTAGAGCATGTGGAGCTTATTAACAAGGTCAATGGAAATAGGTTCACTGCAAGGGGGGAAGATTTCAAACACTATCAGCCACCTTGACAAGGACCAAACGTCAAGCTAATGACACTAAAGAAGCGCTTCATGGGAGGCAACCCATGTTCTACACCCTCTTCCTTTAATCTCAAATAGTAGTAATAAGGCAAAGTTCATAGATTCTAAATAAATTTTGATAAACAATATAAGACCCCCTTACATGCAGCGTATAGTACATGATAAGTTTGGTGTTCAAGGCACACCAAGTGGGCTTGAACACACTTTATGAGGTGAAATTATTCCCGAAACTTGTTGCACCATATGATCACAAACAAGTTTGGTGTACTAACATTGCATGCATGGGAGATCTAGTGGTTGATTGATTTGCATTCATGAAAAGCATTTAGTTAATTAAACACAAAAGAAAAAGATTTTTTTTAGTAGCTAGTTCACACCTTAAGTCTTCCCACCAAAAATTTCAATTAACCATTTGCATTATTTTTTTTGTCTTGTATAGGAAATAAAAAGGACATTGATGGTACTTGATAGGACAATCAAGGAAGGGAGATTCGGCCACTATGCCAAGGAACGTATACACTTTTCTCCAAGGGGAGTATCTTGGAAAATGTTGCCATTGATGACAAGTCATCATATACCCATTTTTCAAGCTAAATTCACTTGTTTCATTAGTCTTTATGCACTTTCTTGCATCCTAAGTAAGTGATTTGGAATGAAAATGCATAACTTCTTTAAATCAAACAACCACCATTAAATTAATGCTAAATCATGATGTTTGAGCTAAAATTTATTGATTTTTAATGAATTATAAACCTTATGAGTTTAGAGATACTTTGATTGGTTGTTTTGGTTTCTTGTAGGTGAAGAAAGGAAGAAAAGAAGAAAAAAACGTGGCTTAAGAAGTGTGGCCAAGAGAAGAGAAGTGTGGTGCAACATAGAAGAAGGAAGCAAACACTGCACTCTACGAGAGCACACTGCCCTCCAGGAGAGCAGCATAATGAACCAAGCCTTTAAAAGCATCACTGCCCTGCCCACAACAAGAGCAGAGTACAATTCTATGCCAAGGACCAAAGGAAGCAAAAACTCTGCCCTGCCCTCCTCAAGAGCAATATCGGTCTTTCATGAAAAATAATTCAAAGGAAATTGCTTCCTAGTGTTTCTTGTGGGTTTCGAACCCAAGAACAAGGAGGAAAGGAGTAGCGCTCAAATACAAGGAAAACAAGCAAAACTTGGCTTGTTTTCAATCTTCAAGAATCGAACACGGCACCATGAGGAAGCAAGGAACTAGGCGTTACTTTGGTGCCAAGAAAACCAAGGAAAAAGGAGCAGCGTGTGCCTCCACCAAGTTTCGAACTTGGGACTTCACTAAATGGCAACATTGCCCTGCCATCCACAAGGGCAGGGCAGCATTTTGTGGTGCATGGCCAGCGCACAAAATTGGCACGGGCATGAGCTTGGCGCACAGCAAGCACGCACGGGCAGCAAGGCAAGCGCACCATGGCAACACTGCCCTGCCCTCCACAAGGGCAGGGTAGCATCCTGACGCATCACACGCGCCAAGCATGCACGCAACGAGGCCGCATGCACCAATTCCTGCTCTGCCCTCCACAAGGGCAGGGCAGCCTCCTGGAAGCTACTTTCTCATGGGCTGAAAATTGGATTAAAAATCCAATTTAATTCATTTCTTCACCAAATCAAAAGCCCATCCAAATTCCAAAAATCCAAGAATAGAAAGTGTATAAATAGGAGATAGTTTGATGTAATTAGGACCTTCTTTTTGGATCTTTGAATTTTCAGATCTTCAGACTTGATTTTGAGAGCTTGGAACTGAGATTTTAGAGAATTGGGAAGGAGAATTGATCTCTCTTCTTCCTCGTTCTTGCTTGAGCACTTTTTACTTTTCTTGTTTGAGTCTTAGGTGTGAAGAATTGTGGAATTTCTGTCTCAATCTCCATTCAAGATCTCTTTAATTTCCCTTCTGCATAATTGAGTTGAATCCAATTTCCTTTACTGCTTCATCTTTAATTTCTTGTTAATTGCTTTGTGAACTTGGATCTGGGAAGGCAATTGAGATCTAGACTTTGCTATCTAGTCTTTGGAGTCCTGAGACCCAATTTTCTTCTTGGTTCTTCTGTTGAACCACTGCTGAAATTACATTCTCACTTCTTGTTTGAATTCTAGTTACTTTTAATTCATCTTCTGCTTTATTAATTGCTGCAATTTAATTTTCCTTGCATAAATTCTGAATTTCCAGTCCTCAAATCCCTTTTCCATTCAAGCAATTTATATTTCTTTCACTTTAAGTTACTGCAATTTACATTTCTTGCACTTTAAGTTTCGATCATTTAATTTCTTGTCCTTTAAGATTCAGCACCTTTACTTTCAATCCTCTTTAATTTCTGCAATTCTTCCCTCCCCCTTTACATTTTCTATCATTTACTTACTGTAGGATACAAAATCACTCAACCAATACTTGATTCGCTTGACTAAATCAACCACTAAACTAAAATTGCTCATTCCTTCAATCCCTGTGGGATCGACCTCACTCCCGTGAGTTTTATTACTTGATACGACCCGGTACACTTGCCGGTGAGTTTTGTGTTGGATCGTTTTCCACACATCAGCCATGCAACATTAGAAAGTGGATAGCCTTGGAGACCGAACCAAAACCTTCATAAAAGGGGTGATCCTTATGCTCATCCAAGATCAAGCCCCAACCGTTCATCACAAAACTACACTAGCAATCCACACCTTTCAAACACCCATCACTCCTCTATAATAATGATCCTCATTTTTGCACCCTCTCCGTACACTTCTTGTTCTCATTCATATCCCTTCCCTTCCTTTGAACATACACTCTGTTCCTCACCAAAGGTTTCACACACACCCTCCTAGCCACGCCTTGTGAGCCACAACCATACTAACCATCACTCATGGCTTCATCCAGCTCTAAAAGGAGAAGAGGGAAGGAGCCCATGGAATACCCTCCTTTCGATGCTGTGAGATTCAAGACTGCCTTCTATGAGCTTCAATATGAATGGATCAAAAATAAGAAAATCTTGCCAGAATTAACATTCTAGTTCAATGAGGATGAATGCCTTAAGATCAAGGAGAAGATTGCATAGAGGGGCTGGCAAAAGCTCACCAATCCAAAGACAAAGATAAATGCAAACCTCATCAAAGAATTCTATGCAAATACGGTCAGAGAAGACAGCACTAGGGCCCCCACCTTCAAAAGTTATGTAAGAGAAACGGAGGTGGACTTTAGCCCCAATGCTATAACAAGGACTCTTCAGTTGAAATCACCACATTTTGATGAGCTTAGCTATCAAGTAAGAATAAGTAATGCTCCCGAGGAAGATGAACTTGAAGAAATCGTGAATGATATGTGTGTTATTGGGTCTGATTGGGAGAGATACTCGGACAAGAGGCCGAGGTTCATTAGGAGAGGAGACCTCATCCCAGAAGCCAAGGGATGGTTTGAGCTAGTAACGAGGTCTATCCTTCCAGCCGTAAACAATTCTGAGGTCAATATTGCTCGAGCTAACATGGTACATTGCTTAGTAAAGGGTGGAAGCATCAATGTGCATGAAATTATAGCTGAAGGGATCCAGGATTCAGCCGAGAAGAAATATCCGGGTGCTAGACTTTGGTACCCCAGCACCATCCTGAGGCTATGCATGAAAGCCAAAGTGGTATTTGAAGACAACAATCCACAATGGGTAAATCCTGGGAGGTTAGTCACGCTCCAATGCATAAATTATGTGACACCCGCCCAGCAACAAAGGAGGCCTCAGATAAGGAAAAGAACGACACAAGAAAAGTCCCACCAAGAAGAACCTCACCAAGAAGAACCCCAACAAACAGGGCACCAGCAAGAAGGACAATTTGATCCAACCAATATAAATCTGTTTCACATCAAGGAAGCCATTGAGTATATGGCAAGTAGCTATATGGAAGGACAAGAACAACAACTACATGTCCAAGCTCAAAGGATGGATCATCAAGAAAAACTACTCTCTAGTTGGATGGATCAACAAAGAGAGTGGCAGAAACAGCAAATGGAATTACAACAGGAGCATTACTCCCAGCTCACTCAAGTCATCAGTCAAGTGTCCGAAAGACAAGAGAGCTAGGAAAAACGTCTTCAAGAACTCAACCAACGCCAGATAAACCAGATGAAAGCATTCAACGAATTCAGTGTGCTCAATGAAGGAAGGCAACTGTATCGAGAAGAATTTAGCATAAATACTCAGGCCAAGTTAACCTATATGACTGGGCATATGCATAACCTACACCCTGCCATTCGAAGTTATGAAGCAGTCCGCAAGGACTTGATAGAGCAAGAAGAGGGAAAGGTGAAACAACAAAAGGAAGCATTAAAGAAGAAGATGGAGGATGCTTGTTTCTGGAAAAAGATGATCGAAAAGCGCAAAGGGAATGGAGACTCAAGCAATCAAGGAGGATTCCAAGACAAAGGAACATAGGCATCCCCATGACTAAAAGGTGGTGGAGTTCCTTCTTAGTTCTACCTTTTTCAAAGCTTTATATAAGGAAAATCATGTATGATATAGAACATGCTTCCATGAGTAGCTTAGGATTCTCAAATCTGCATTTAAGGTTTTCATTGCTTAGGTCCATGTTATTGAGCTTAATGTCCCTGGTGTTCACTTTCATCTTGCTTGCTTGTATGCCTGTTGATGAGCGGATAATTTATACGCTTTTTGGCATTGTTTTTAGGTAATTTTTAGTAGGATATAGCTACTTTTAGGGATGTTTTCATTAGTTTTTATGTAAAATTCACATTTCTGGACTTTACTATGCGTTTGTGTGTTTTTCTGTGATTTCAGGTATTTTCTGGCTGAAATTGAGGGACCTGAGTAAAACTCTGATAAGAAGGTTGACAAAGGACTACTGATGCTGTTGGATTCTGACCTCCCTGCACTCGAAATGGATTTTCTGGAGCTACAGAACTTCAAATGGCACGCTCTTAATGGTGTTGGAAAGTAGACATCCAGAGCTTTCAAGAAATATATGATAGTCCATACTTTATTCGAGATTAGATGACGTAAACTGGCACTCAACGCCAATTCCATGCTGCATTCTGGAGTCAAACGTCAGAAACGCGTCACGAACCGAGTTGAACGCCAAAAACACGTTACAACTTGGCGTTCAACTCCAAAAGAAGCCTCTGCACGTGTAAAGCTCAGGCTCAGCCCAAGCACACACCAAGTGGGCCCCGGAAGTAGATTTCTACATCAATTACTTACTTTTGTAAACCCTAGTAGCTAGTATAGTATAAATAAGACATTTTATTATTGTATTAGAAATGCTGGATCCTGGATTGTATTTTTGATCCTGTGATCAAGTTTTAGGGGCTGGCCAGTGGGCCATGACTGGACCTTTATCACTTATGTATTTTTAACGGTGGAGTTTCTACACACCATAGATTAAGGGTGTGGAGCTCTGCTGTACCTCAAGTTTTAATGCAATTACTACTATTTTCTATTCAATTCAGTTTATTCCTGTTCTAAGATATTCGTTGCACTTCACCATGACGAATGTTATGATCTGTGACACTCATCATCATTCTCACCTATGAACGCGTGACTGACAACCACCCCCGTTTTACCTTAGACCGAGCGCATATCTCTTGGATTCCTTAATCAGAGTCTTCGTGGTATAAGCTAGAATTGATGGCGGCATTCATGAGAATCCGAAAATTCTAAACCTTGTTTGCGGTATTTCGAGTAGGATTCAGGGATTGAATGACTATGACAAGCTTCAAACTCACGATTGTTGGGCGTGATGACAAACGCAAAAGAATCAATGGATTCTATTCCGACATCATCGAGAACCGACAGATGATTAGCTGTGCCCTGACAGAGCATTTGGACCTTTTTCACTGAGAGGATGGGATGTAGCCATTGACAACGGTGATGCCCTACATACAGCTTGCCATGGAAAGGAGTAAGAAGGATTGGATGAAGGGAATAGGAAAGCAGAGATTCAAAAGGAGCACAGCATCTTCATACGCCTATCTGAAATTCCCACCAATGATTTACATAAGTATTTCTATCTTTATTTTCTAGTTTATTTATTAGTATTATTCAAAAACTCCATAACCAATTATTTATCCGCCTATTTTCTGTTTATCCGCCTAACTGAGATTTATAAGATGACCATAGCTTGCTTCATACCAACAATCTCCGTGGGATCGACCCTTACTCACGTAAAGTTTATTACTTGGACGACCCAGTGCACTTGCTGGTTAGTTGTGCGAAGTTGTGAAGTTATGTTTAGACCATGGTATCACGCACCAAGTTTTTGGCGCCATTACCAGGGAGAGAACGAACATGACTGCCATTATCAGAAATCACAATTTTGCCTTTCAAGTTTTTGGCGCCGTTGCCGGGGATTGTTCGAGTTTGGACAACTGACGGTTCTTCTTGTTGCTTAGATTAGGTAATTTTCTTTTTGTTTTATTTTCAAAAATTTTTCAAAAATCTTTCGAAAATACAAAAAAAAATTTTTTTCCTTTTGTTTTCGAAAATTATTCAAAATTTTTAAGTATGAATTCTTGAGTTTCATGGTAACATGTTGAAGCATGGCTGGCTGTAAAGCCATATCCAAATTCTTTTGGATTGAGGCTTCCACTTGTCAACATAAAAGGCATGTATATGGAGTTGGATGAAGTATCAGCTGTTGCATGCCTGATTTAAATCCTAAAGCTGGCTGGCTATTAAGCCATGTCTAACCCTTGGATTGGAGCTTTAGGCTAACATTGAAAGATTCCTAGAATTCTTATTAAAAATTTTGAATTTCTTATTTTCTTTTTCCTATATGTTTTTCGAAAAAAAATAAAAGAAAATACAAAAAAAATTAAAATAAAACAAAAATATTTTGTGATTCTTGTTTGAGTCTTGTGTCATGTTTTAAGTTTGGTGTCAATTGCATATTCATCTTGTTCTTGCATTTTTCAAAAATTCATGCATTCATAGTGTTCTTCATGATCTTCAAGTTGTTCTTGGTAAGTCTTCTTGTTTGATCTTTAAATTTTCTTGTTTTGTGTTATATAATGTTTTTCATGTGCATTTTTGCATTCATAGTGTCTAAACATGAAAGATTTCTAAATTTGGTGTATTGCATGTTTCTTTGCATTAAAAGTTTTTCAAAAAATATGTTCTTGATGTTCATCATGATTTTCAAATTGTTCTTAGTTCATCTTGACATTCATAGTTTTCTTGCATGCATTCTTTGTTCTGATCCAAAAAGAAAAGAGAAAAACATAAAAATGACGTTTTAATTTTTCTCTCTCATCATTAAAAACTCAAAAATAAAAAATATCTATTCCTTATTTCTCTCAAAATTTCGAAAATTTGAGTTGACTTGGTCAAAAATTTTTAAAACTTAGCTATTTCTTACAAGTCAAGTCAAATTTTCAAATTTAAAAATCTTATCTTTTCAAAATCTTTTTCAAAAATCAAATACTTTTCATTTTTTATTATTATTTTCGAAAATTTTAAATTTTATTTTCAAAATCTTTTTCTTATCTTTATTTCAAAGTTTTGAAAACTTTACTAACAATTAATGTAATTGATTCAAAAATTCAAAGTTTGTTACTTTCTTGTTAAGAAAGGTTCAATCTTTAAATTCTAGAATCATATCTTATAGTTTCTTGTTAGTCAAGTAATCAAATTTTAATATTAAAAATCAATTCTTTTTCAAAATATCTTTTTTATCATATCTTTTTCAAAATTTTATCTTTTTCAAAAAATTTGATTTCAAAATATTTTCTTATCTTCTTATCTTTTCAAATTTGATTTTCAAATCTTTTTCAAAACCACCTAACTAATTTTAGCTCTCTAATTTTCGAAAATTACCTCCCTCTTTATCAAAATTCTTTTATTTAACTAATTGTTTTAAATTTTAATTTTAATTTTATTTCTTTCTTTAATTTTTGAAAATTATTAACCCTTTTTCAAAATTAATTTTCGAATTCTCTCCCTCTCATCTCCTTTTATTTATTTATTTATTTACTAATACTTCTCTTCATCTCAAAGAATCTGAACCTATCTTCACCCTTGTGTTTGGATTCTTGACTCTTTTCCTTCTTCTATTCCCTTCTTCTTCTACTAACATAAAGGAATCTCTCTACTGTTGTAAAGAGGATCCCTATTATTATTTTCTTTTCCCTTCTTTTTCATATGAGCAGGAGCAAGGACAAGAATATTCTTATTGAAGCAGATCCTGAACCTGAATGGACTCTAAAGAGGAAACTAAGAGAAGCTAAATTACAACAATCCAAAGACAACCTTACAGAAACTTTCGAAAAAGAAGAGGAGATGGCAGCCGATAATAATAATGCAAGGAGGATGCTTGGTGATTACACTACACCTACTTCCAACTTTGATGGAAGAAGCATCTCAATCCCTGCCATTGGAGCAAACAATTTTGAGCTAAAACCTCAACTAGTTGCTCTACTGCAACAGAACTGCAAGTTCTATGGACTTCCATCAGAAGATCCCTACCAATTTTTAACTGAGTTCTTACAGATCTGTGGGACTGTTAAGACTAATGGAGTAGATCCTGAAGTCTACAAGCTCATGCTTTTCCCTTTTGCTGTAAGAGATAGAGCTAGAATATGGTTGGATTCACAACCTAAAGATAGCCTGGACTCATGGGATAAGTTGGTCGCAGCCTTCTTGGCTAAGTTCTTTCCTCCACAAAAGCTGAGCAAGCTTAGAGTGGATGTTCAGACCTTCAACAAAAAGATGGTGAATTCCTCTATGAAGATTGGGAAAGATACAAGCAGATGACCAAAAGGTGTCCTTCTGACATGCTTTCTGAATGGACCATTTTGGATATATTCTATTATGGTCTATCTGAATTCTCTAAGATGTCACTGGACCATTCTGCAGGTGGATCCATTCACCTAAATAACCAATTCATGTACACTTATGAGAGGAATTCCGTGAATAATGGGACGCCTCAGAGGAAGGGAGTTCTTGAAATTGATGCTCTGAATGCCATATTGGCTCAGAACAAAATGTTGACTCAGCAAGTCAACATGATTTCTCAAAGTCTGAATGGATGGAAAAATGCATCCAATAGTACTAAAGAGGCATCTTCTGAAGAAGAAGCTTATGATCATGAGAACCCTGCAATAGCAGAGGTAAATTACATGGGTGAACATTATGGAAAGACCTATAATTCATCATGGATAAATCATCCAAATTTCTCATGGAAGGATCAACAAAAGCCTCAACAAGGCTTTAATAATGGTGGAAGAAATAGGCTCAGCAATAGCAAGCCTTATCCATTATCTTCTCAGCAATAGACAGAGAATTCTGAGCAGAGCACTTCTAATTTAGCAAACTTAGTCCCTGATCTGTCTAAGGACACTTTAAGTTTCATGAGTGAAACAAGGTCCTCCATAAGAAATTTGGAGGCACAAGTGGGACAGCTGAGTAAGAATGTCCCTAAAACTCCTCCTAATACTCTCCCAAGTAATACTGAAGAGAATCCAAAAAGAGAGTGTAAGGCCATTGATATAATCAAAATGGCCAAACCTAGAGAGGAAGGAGAGGACGTGAACCCCAATGAGGAAGACCTCATGGGACGTCTCTCAAGCAAGAAGGAGTTCCCTATTAAGGGCCTAAAGGAATCTGAGGCTCATATAGAGACCATAGAGATTCCATTAAACCTCCTTCTGCCATTCATGAGCTCTGAAAACTATTCGTCCTCTGAAGAGGATGAAGATGTAACTGGAGAGCAAGTTGCTTAATATCTAGGGGCCATCATGAAGCTGAATGCCAAATTATTTGGTAATGGGACTTGGGAAGGTGAACCTCCCTTGCTCATTAATGAACTAGATACATGGATTCAACAAACTTTACCTCAAAAGAGACAAGATCCTGGAAAATTCTTAATACCCTGTACCATAGGCACCATGACCTTTGAGAAGGCTCTGTGTGACCTAGGGTCAGGCATAAATCTTATGCCACTCTCTGTAATAGAGAAGCTGGGGATCATTGAGGTACAGTCTGCCATATTCTCATTGCAAATGGCAGACAAGTCAGTAAGACAAGCTTATGGATTGGTAGAGGTCGTGTTGGTAAAGGTTGAAGGCCTTTACATCCCTGCTGATTTCATAATCTTAGACACTAGGAAGGAGGAGGATGAATGCATCATCCTTAGAAGACCTTTCCTAGCCACAGCAGGAGCTGTGATAGATGTTAACAGAGGAGAATCAGTCCTTCAATTGAATGAGGACTACCTTGTGTTTAAGACCCAAGGGTGTTCTTCTTTAACAATGGAGAGGGAGCATGAAAAGCTTCTCTCAGGAAAGAGTCAAACAGAGCCCCCACAATCAAACTCTAAGTTTGGTGTTGGGAGGTGATAGCCAAACTCTAAGTTTGGTGTTGAATCTCCACATCCAAACTCTAAGTTTGGTGTTGGGAGTTTACAACATTGACCTGATCACTGTGAGGCTCCATGAGAGCCCATTGTCAAGCTAGTGACATTAAAGGAGCGCTTATTGGGAAGTAACCCAATTTTTATTTATCTAATTTTATTTTTCTTTTATTGTTCTTTTATGTTTTATTAGGTTCATGATCATGTGGAGTCACAAAGTAAATACTAAAATTAAAAACAGAATAAAAAAATAGAAGATGAAAAAGCACACCCTGGAGGAAGAGCTTACTGGTGTTTAAACGCTAGTAAAGAGCATCTGGCTAGCGTTCAACACCAGAACAGAGCAAGGATTTAGCGTCGAACGCCAGAAACAAGCAACATCCTGGCATTTAAATGCCAGGAATACACCCTGAGGAGAGCTGGCACTGAACGCCAAAAACAAGCATGGAACTGGCGTTCAACGCAGAAACATGCTGCAAATGGGCGTTAAACGCCCAAAACAAGCATGAAGCTGGCGTTCAACGCCAGAAACAAGCATCAATCTGGCGTTGAATGCCAGAATTACATGCAGAGGGCATTTTACACGCCTCATTAGTGTAGGGATGTAAATCCTTGACACCTCATGATCTATGGACCCCACAGGATCATCTCAGGATCTGTGGACCCCACAGGATCCCCATTTGCCTCAATTCATCTTCTCTCCTCTTCACACAATCCAATAACAATTTTCCCCAAAACCCTTCACCAATCACCTCAATCACTCTTCCCTATCACCTCTTCACCACTCACATTCATCCACTCTTCCCCATAAACCCCATGATGAGCGGATAATTTATACACTTTTTGGCATTGTTTTTAGTATGTTTTTGGTATGATATAGTTAGTTTTTAGTATATTTTTATTAGTTTTTAGTTAAAATTCACTTTTCTGGACTTTACTATGAGTTTGTGTGTTTTTCTGTGATTTCAGGTATTTTCTGGCTGAAATTGAGGGACCTGAGCAAAAATCTGATTCAGAGACCAAAAAGGACTGTAGATGCTGTTGGATTCTGACCTCCCTGCACTCGAAGTAGATTTGCTGGAGCTACAGAAGCCCAATTGGCGCGCTCTCAACGGCGTTGGAAAGTAGACATCCTGGGCTTTCCAGCAATATATGATAGTCCATACTTTGCCCAAGATTTGATGGCCTAAACCGGCGTTCAAAGTCACCCTCAGGAATCCCAGCGTTAAACGCTGGAACTGGCACCCAAATGGGAGTTAAACGCCCAAACTGGCACTAAAGCTGGCGTTTAACTCCAAGAAGAGTCTCTGCACGAAAAATGCTTCATTGCTCAGCCCAAGCACACACCAAGTGGGCCCGGAAGTGGATTTTTATGTCATTTACTCATGTCTGTACACCTTAGGCTACTAGTTTTTCTATAAGTAGGACCTTTGACTATTGTATTAGAAATCTTTGGATTGTTTTGAGATCCTTTGATCATCTTTGGACATCTAGTTCTTAGATCATTGGGAGGCTGGCCATTCGGCCATGCCTAGACCTTATGCTTATGTATTTTCAACGGTGGAGTTTCTACACACCATAGATTAAGGTGTGGAGCTCTGCTGTACCTCGAGTATTAATGCAATTACTATTGTTCTTCCATTCAATTCCGCTTGTTCTTGTTCTAAGATATCACTTGTTCTTCAACTTGATGAATGTGATGATCCGTGACACTCATCATCATTCTCACCCAAGAACAAGGTGACTGACAACCACTCTTGTTCTACAAGCGATCAAGGCTCTAGTGAATATCTCTTGGATTCCTGATTGCACGATGCATGGTTGATCGCCTGACAATCGAGTGCTCGTCTGACAAACGAGCCAACCATTCCGTGAGATCAGAGTCTTCGTGGTATAGGCGAGAACTGATGGCAGCATTCAAGAGAATCCGGAAGGTCTAACCTTGTCTGTGGTATTCTGAGTAGGATTCAATGATTGAATGACTGTGACGTGCTTCAAACTCCTGAAGGCGGGGCGTTAGTGACAGACGCAAAAGAATCACTGGATTCTATTCCGGCCTGATTGAGAACCGACAGATGAATTCCGCTATGCTGTGACAGAGCATATGCAATCGCTTTCACTGAGAGGATGGGAGGTAGCCACTGACAATGGTGAAACCCTTGCTTAAGCTTGCCATGGAAAGGAGTAAGAAGGACTGGATGAAGACAGTAGGAAAGCAGAGAGACGGAAGGGAAGGCATCTTCATGCGCTTATCTGAAGTTCCTACCAATGAATTACATAAGTATCTCTATCTTTACCTTTGTGTTATTTTCGTCACCATTACAATTTGAGTTTGCCTGACTAAGATTTACAAGATGACCATAGCTTGCTTCAATACTAACAATCTCCGTGGGATCGACCCTTACTCGCGTAAGGTTTATTACTTGGACGACCCAGTGCACTTGCTGGTTAGTTGTGCGAAGTTGTGTAATGCCATGGTATTGAGCTACCAAGTTTTTGGGGTTTATGACCGGGGATTATGAGAGTTGTGAAAAAGTATTGTTCACAATTTCGCGCACCAAGTTTTTGGCGCCGTTGCCGGGGATTGTTCAAGTTTTGAGCAAGCTTTTGGTAACATCAGTGCCAAGATCCGGCAACAACACCAAGTTTTTGGCGTTATTGCCCAGGATTGTTCTAGTTTGGACAACTGACGGTTCATCTTGTTGCTTAGATTAGGTATTTATTTTTTTTCGAAATTCTTGAAGATGAATTCTAGAGTTTCATGATGATTTGTTGAAATCTGGCTGGCTGAGAAGCCATGTCTAATTTCATTGGACCGAGGTTTCAACTTATCACCACAAAAGCTTGTTGATTTTTATCAATCTTTCTTTTGGAGCAATGATCTGCTAAGGCTTGGCTGGCCTCTGGCCATGTCTAGTGTTTTGGACCGAAGCTTTCTTTGAAAGCTTGGCTGGCTGTGAAGCCATGTCTAATCCCTGGACCGGAGCCTTAGACTAGCATTGCACTGATTCCTGGAATTCTCATTAAGAATTTTGATACCTTTTTCCACTTAATTTTCGAAAAACACAAAAAAAAAAATTTCAGAAAAATCATAAAATCCAAAAATATTTCTTGTTTGAGTCTAGTGTCTCATCATAAGTTTGGTGTCAATTGCATGCATTCATTCATGTATCTTAGTGATCTTCAAGATGTTCTTGATGATTTACTTGCTCTGATCTTTGAATTCAATTGACTTGATTGTTTTGTGTGTCTCATATGCATTTTCATTTTGTTAGTGTCAGTAGTATACAAACTGCTAAGTTTGGTGTCTTGCATGCATTGTTATTTGATTTTAATTGCATTTTGATCATTAAAAATCCAAAAATATTTTTTATTTGTGTCTTTTCAAGTCAATAATACAGAGAATTGAAGATTCAGAACATACAGCAGAGGAATTGCACAGAGAAAGCTGGGCGTTCAAAACGCCCAGTGAAGAAGGACAGACTGGCGTTTAAACGCCAGCCAGGGTACCTGGTTGGGCGTTTAACGCCCAAAAGGGTAGCATTTTGGGCGTTAAACGCCAGAATGGATACCATTCTGGGCGTTTAACGCCAGGATGGCTAAAGGGGAAGATTTTGTTTTCAAATCAATTTTTTTCTAAGTTTTCAAAATCTTTTCAAAATCAAATCTTTTTCAAATCAATTTTTCAATCAAATCTTTTTCAAAATCAATTTGTTTCTATTTTCTAAGATACTTACTATCAATTAATGATTTGATTCAACATTTCAAGTATGTTACCTTTTCTGTTGAGAAAGGTTTAATGTTTGAATCATATCTTTTCTTGTTAGTCAAGTTTTTAATTTTCAAAATCAAATCTTTTTAAAATGTTTTTCAAATCATATCTTCTCAATCACATTTTTTTTAAAAAAAAAAACTAAATCATATTTTCTTAACCACATCTTTTTCAAAATAGTTTTCAATCAAATCTTTTTGATTTCTAATTTTAAAATCTTTTTCAAAAATCACTTGATTTCTTTTCCACTTTCATTTTCGAAAATCAAGTAATGTTTTCAAAAATGTTTTCAAAATCTCTTACTTAATTTTCGAAAATTACTTCCCTCCTTCTCACATCCTTCTATTTATGGACTAACACTATCCCTTAATGCAAAATTCGAACTCCATCTTCTTTGATAAGTTCGAATTTTCTACTTCTGTCTTCTATTCTTCTTTTCCTCTGACACTTTAAGGAATCTCTATACTGTGACATAGAGGATTCCACATTTTCTTGTTCTCTTCTCTTTCTTATGAGCAGGAGCAAAGACAAAGGCATTCTTGTTGAGGCTGATCCTGAACCTGAAAGGACCTTGAAGAAAAAGCTAAGAGAAGCCAAAGCACAACTCTCTTTAGAGAACCTGACCGAATTCTTCAAAGAAGAAGGACATATGGCAGCCGAAAACAACAATGCCAACAATGCAAGGAAGGTGCTGGGTGACTTTACTGCACCTACTCCCGATTTCTATGGGAGAAGCATCTCTATCCCTGCCATTGGAGCAAACAACTTTGAGCTTAAGCCTCAATTAGTTTCTCTAATGCAACAGAATTGCAAGTTCCATGGACTTCCATTGGAAGATCCTCATCAGTTTTTAGCTGAGTTCTTGCAAATCTGTGACACTGTCAAGACTAATGGGGTTGACCCTGAGGTCTACAGACTTATGCTATTCCCTTTTGCTGTAAGAGACAGAGCTAGAACATGGTTGGACTCTCAACCTAAAGAAAGCCTGGACTCTTGGGAAAAGCTAGTCAATGCCTTCTTGGCAAAGTTCTTTCCACCTCAAAAATTGAGTAAGCTTAGAGTGGAAGTCCAAACCTTCAGACAGAAGGAAGGAGAATCCCTCTATGAAGCTTGGGAAAGATACAAACAATTAATCAGAAAGTGTCCTTCTGATATGCTTTCTGAATGGAGCATCATAGGTATTTTCTATGATGGTCTCTCTGAACTATCCAAGATGTCTTTGGATAGCTCTGCTGGAGGATCTCTTCATTTGAAGAAGACGCCTACTAAAGCTCAAGAACTGATTGAAATGGTTGCAAATAACCAATTCATGTATACTTCTGAAAGGAATCCTATGAACAATGGGACTAGTCAGAAGAAAGGAATTCTTGAGATTGACACTCTGAATGCCATATTGGCACAGAACAAAATATTGACCCAACAAGTCAATATGATTTCTCAAAGTCTGTCTGGAATGCAAAATGCACCAAGCAGTACTAAGGAAGCTTCATCTGAGGAAGAAGCTTATGATCCTGAGAACCCTTCAATAGAAGAGGTGAATTACATGGGAGAACCCTATGGAAACACCTACAATCCTTCATGGAGGAATCATCCAAATCTTTCATGGAAGGATCAACAGAGACCTCAACAAGGTTTCAATAACAATAATGGTGGAAGAAACAGGTTTAGCAATAGCAAGCCTTTTCCATCATCTTCTCAGCAACAGACAGAGAGTTCTAAGCAGAATACCTCTGACTTAGCAACCATGGTCTCTGATCTAATCAAAACCACTCAAAGTTTCATGACTGAAACTAGGTCCTCCATTAGGAATTTGGAAGGACAAGTGGGTCAGCTGAGCAAGAAAATTACTGAACTCCCTCATAGTACTCTCCCAAGCAATACAGAAGAAAATCCAAAAGGAGAGTGCAAGGCCATCAGCATGGCCGAATTCTGGGAGGAAGAAGAGGCAGTGAACGCCACTGAGGAAGACCTCACTGGACGTCCACTGGCCTCCAATGAGTTCCCCAATGAGGAACCATGGGAATCTGAGGCTCAAACTGAGACCATAGAGATTCCATTGGACTTACTTCTGCCATTCATGAGCTCTGATGAGTATTCTTCCTCTGAAGTGGATGAGTATGTCACTGAAGAGCAAGTTGCCAAATACCTTGGAGCAATCATGAAGCTGAATGACAAGTTATTTGGAAATGAGACTTGGGAGGATGAATCCCCTTTGCTCACCAAAGAACTGAATGACTTGTCTAGGCAGAAACTGCCTCAAAAGAGGCAGGATCCTGGGAAGTTTTCTATACCTTGTACCATAGGCACCATGACCTTCAAGAAGGCCTTATGTGACTTAGGGTCAAGTGTAAACCTCATGCCCCTCTCTGTAATGGAGAAATTAGGGATCTTTGAGGTGCAAGCTGCAAAAATCTCACTAGAGATGGCAGACAACTCAAGAAAACAAGCCTATGGACTTGTAGAGGATGTTCTGGTAAAGGTTGAAGACCATTACATCCCTACTGATTTCATAGTCCTAGAGACTGGGAAGTGCATGGATGAATCCATCATCCTTGGCAGACCCTTCCTAGCCACAGCAAAGGCTGTGATTGATGTTGATAGAGGAGAGTTGATCATTCAAGTGAATGAAGAATCCTTGGTGTTTAAGGCCCAAGGATATCCCTCTGTCATCATGGAGAGGAAGCATGAAGAGCTTCTCTCAAAACAGAGCCAAAAAGAGCCCCCACAGTCAAACTCTAAGTTTGGTGTTGGGAGGCCACAACCAAACTCTAAGTTTGGTGTTGAACCCCCACATTCAAACTCTAAGTTTGGTGTTGGGAGGTTCCAACACGGTTCTGAGCATTTCTGAGGCTCCATGAGAGTCCTCTGTCAAGCTAATGACATTAAAGAAGCGCTGGTTGGGAGGCAACCCAATGTTTTATAATTAACTATTTTCTTTTGTTATTATATGTCTTTTGTAGGTTGATGATCATAAGAAGTCACAAAATCCATGAAAAAAGCAAAAACAGAATGAAAAACAGGAAGAAAAACAGCACACCCTGGAGGACGCACCCACTGGCGTTTAAACGCCAGTGAGGTTAGCTGTTGGGCGTTTAACGCCCAGTCTGGCACCATTCTGGGCGTTTAACGCCAGAAAGGGGCACCAGACTGGCGTTAAACGCCAGAAAGGGGCAAGATGCTGGCGTTAAACGCCAGAAATGGGCACCAGCCCGGCGTTTAACGCCAGAAATGGCACAAAACGTGATTTTGAATGCCATTTGGTGCAGGGATGACTTTTCCTTGACACCTCAGGATCTGTGGACCCCACAGGATCCCCACCTACCCTACCACTCTCTCTCTTCTTCACCAATCACCTCAACACCTCTTCCCCAAAAACCCTTCACCTATCAAATCCCATCTTTCTCTTCACCACTCACATCCATCCTTCATAAAACCCCACCTACCCCACCATTCAAATTCAAACCACTTTCCCACCCAAACCCACCCTCAAATGGCCGAACCTCTCTCTCCCCCTCTCCTATATAAACCCTCCTTCACTCCTTCATTTTCACACACCTTAAACACTACTTCTTCTCCCTTTTGGCCGAACACAAAGCCCTCTCCATCTCCTCCATTTCTTCTTCTTCTACTCTCTTCTTTCTTCTTTTGCTCGAGGACGAGCAACCATTTTAAGTTTGGTGTGGTAAAAGCATTGCTTTTTGTTTTTCCATAACCATTTATGGCATCCAAGGCCGGAGAAACCTCTAGAAAGAGGAAAGGGAAGGCAAAGGCTTCCACCTCCGAGTCATGGGAGATGGAAAGATTCATCTCAAGGGTGCATCAAGACCATTTCTATGAAGTTTTGGCCTTGAAGAAGGTGATCCCCGAGGTCCCTTTTTCACTCAAAAAGGGTGAATATCCGGAGATCCGACATGAGATCCGAAGAAGAGGTTGGGAAGTTCTTACCAACCCCATTCAACAAGTCGGAATCTTGATGGTTCAAGAGTTCTATGCCAATGCATGGATCACCAAGAACCATGACCAAAGTGTGAACCCGAATCCAAAGAATTATCTTACTATGGTTCGGGGGAAATACTTGGATTTTAGTCCGGAAAGTGTGAGGGTGGCGTTCAACTTGCCTATGATGCAAGGAGATGAACATCCCTACACTAGAAGGGTCAACTTTGATCAAAGGTTGGACCAAGTGCTCACAGTCATATGTGAAGAGGGCGCCCAATGGAAGAGAGATTCAAGAGGAAAGCCGGTTCATTTAAGAAGGCAGGACCTCAAGCCCGTGGCTAGAGGATGGTTAGAGTTCATACAACGCTCAATCATTCCCACTAGCAACCGGTCCGAAGTTACCATAGACCGGGCTATCATGATCCATAGCATCATGATTGGAGAAGAAATAGAGGTTCATGAGGTTATAGCCCAAGAACTCTATAAGGTGGCGGATAAGTCCTCTACCTTGACAAGGTTAGCCTTTCCTCATCTCATTTGTCACCTCTGTTATTCAGTAGGAGTTGACATAGAGGGAGACACCCCCACTGATGAGGACAAGCCCATCACTAAGAAGAGGATGGAGCACACAAGAGATCCCACTCATCATGAGATCCCTGAGATTCCTCAAGGGATGCACTTTCCTCCACAAGACTATTGGGAGCAATTAAACACCTCCCTAGGAGAGTTGAGTTCCAACATGGGACAACTAAGGGTGGAGCATCAAGAACACTCCATCATCCTTCATGAAATTAGAGAAGATCAAAGAATCATGAGGGAGGAGCAACAAAGACAAGGAAGAAACATTGAGGAGCTCAAGCACTCCATAGGATCTTCAAGAGCAAGAAAGAGCCGCCATCACTAAGGTGGACCCGTTCCTTGATTTCCTTGTTCTTTATTCTTCTGTTTTTCGAATTTTATGCTTATGTTTATCCATGTATGTGTCTTGTGATCATTAGTGTCTTAGTGTCTATGCCTTAAAGTTATGAATGTCCTATGAATCCATCACCTTTCTTGAATAAAAACGTGCTTAATTGATAAAAGAAAGAATTGCATGAATTTTGAATTTTATAACAGTTTAATTATTTTGATGTGGTGGCAATATTTTTGTTCTCTGAATGTATGCTTAAACAGTGCATATGTATCTTGAATTTGTGGTTTATGAATGTTGGCTCTTGAAAGAATGATGAAAAAGGAGACATGTTACTGAGGATCTGAAAAATCAATAAAATGATTCTTGAAGCAAGAAAAAGCATTTCTATTCAAAAAAAAAAAAAAGAAAAACCGAAAAAAAAGAAAAAAAAATTTATAGAGAAATAAGAGTTGTGATCCAAGGCAAATAAGAGTGTGCTTAAGAACCCTGGACACCTCTAATTGGGGACTTTAGCAAAGCTGAGTCACAATCTGAAAAGGTTCACCCAATTATGTGTCTGTGGCATGTATGTATCCGGTGGTAATACTGGAAGACAGAGTGCTTTGGGCCACAGCCAAGACTCAATAAGTAGCTTTGCTCAAGAATCATCATACTTTACTAGGAGAATCATTAACACTATCTGGATTCTAAGTTCCTAAAGAAGCCAATCATTCTAAGTTTCAAAGGATAGAGTGAGATGCCAAAACTGTTCAGAAGCAAAAAGCTAAAAGCCCTGCTCATCTAATTAATACTGATCTTCATAGATGTTTTTGGAATTCATTGCATATTCTCTTCTTTTTATCTTATTTGATTTTCAGTTGCTTGAGGACAAGCAACAATTTAAGTTTGGTGTTGTGATGAGCAGATAATTTATACACTTTTTGGCATTGTTTTTAGTATGATAGTTAGTTTTTAGTATATTTTTATTAGTTTTTAGTTAAAATTCACTTTTCTGGACTTTACTATGAGTTTGTGTGTTTTTCTGTGATTTCAGGTATTTTCTGGCTGAAATTGAGGGACTTGAGCAAAAATCTGATTCAGAGACCAAAAAGGACTGCAGATGCTGTTGGATTCTGACCTCCCTGCACTCGAAGTGGATTTTCTGGAGCTACAAAAGCCCAATTGGCGCGCTCTCAACGGCGTTGGAAAGTAGACATCCTGGGCTTTCCAGAAATATATGATAGTCCATACTTTGCCCAAGATTTGATGGCCCAAACCGGCGTTCAAAGTCACCCTCAGGAATCCCAGCGTTAAACGCTGGAACTGGCACCCAAATGGGAGTTAAACGCCCAAACTGGCACTAAAGCTGGCGTTTAACTCCAAGAAGAGTCTCTGCACGAAAAATGCTTCATTGCTTAGCCCAAGCACACACCAAGTGGGCCCGGAAGTGGATTTTTATGTCATTTACTCATGTCTGTACACCTTAGGCTACTAGTTTTTCTATAAGTAGGACCTTTGACTATTGTATTAGAAATCTTTGGATTGTTTTGAGATCCTTTGATCATCTTTGGACATCTAGTTCTTAGATCATTGGGAGGCTGGCCATTCGGCCATGCCTAGACCTTATGCTTATGTATTTTCAACGGTGGAGTTTCTACACACCATAGATTAAGGTGTGGAGCTCTGCTGTACCTCGAGTATTAATGCAATTACTATTGTTCTTCCATTCAATTCCGCTTGTTCTTGTTCTAAGATATCACTTGTTCTTCAACTTGATGAATGTGATGATCCGTGACACTCATCATCATTCTCACCCAAGAACAAGGTGACTGACAACCACTCTTGTTCTACAAGCGATCAAGGCTCTAGTGAATATCTCTTGGATTCCTGATTGCACGATGCATGGTTGATCGCCTGACAACCGAGTGCTCGTCTGACAAACGAGCCAACCATTGATGGGAGATTTTTGGTTTGAGAAATGAATCTCTCCCAAAAACACACCAATCTAACCGGCAAGTGCACCGGGTCGCATCAAGTAATAAAAACTCACGGGTGTGAGGTCGATCCCACAGGGATTGAAGGATTGAGCAATTTTAGTCTAGTGGTTGAATTAGTCAAGCGAATCAAGATTTGGTTGATTGAGTTGCAGAATTTAAATTGCATTGAAATTAAAGAGGACAAGAATTAAAGTGCTGAATCTTAAAGAACAAGAAATTAAATGGTAGAAACTTAGATTGCAAGAAATGTAAATTGCAAGAATCTTAAATGACAAGAAATGTAAATAACTGGAAATGTAAAGGGGATTGGGACTTGGATTTGCAGAAATTAAACAAGGAAAAAGTAAATTGCATCAAACAGAAGTGTAAATGGGAATTGGGGTTGAATCGAATTCAACAGACAAGCAAATTGAACAATAAGTGTAAGAAGTAAAAAATTTAAATGGTAAATTCAGATCTCAGGTCCCAGAGACTAGAAAACTGAGTCTAGATCTCAATACCCTCCTAGATCCAACAAAAACAATAGCAAAGGAAATTGAAATTGCAAGAGAGTAGATGAGGAAGTAATGAACCGAATTGGAAATTAAATTGCAATTAAAATCAACAAAGAGATCTTAAGGTGAGATTGAAACAGAATTCCTTCAATTCTCTAACCCAAGATCAAGACAAATGTAATTGAAATTGAAAGCAAGTAAACGAAGAAAGTGAAGATCACTCAGGCTTCCACACTCAACAGAAAACTTTCTTCAAATTCTCCAAAGGGAAGCTCCCCCTAATAACTTGAATTCTAGCCTATTTATACACTTTCTTCAATTGATCTTCAAGCCTTGAATTGGGCCTTTGCTCTTGGTGGAATTGGGTTGAAAGAGGCCTTGGTTGATTGCTCTTGAAGTTTGGAGAGAAACCCAAGTGAATCAATTGAACCGGATTGGAGTTTTGCAAAGTTGGATTTAAAGTTAGCCTCAAAGTTAGGGGGCTAACTTTGAGGCCAACTTTTTTTAGCAGCAAACCCACTTTCCTGCATCTCACGTTGGTGCCAACGTTAGGGGGCTAACTTTGACCCTAACGTTGGCCTTGCCTTGTATTGGTGTGGCGCCAACGTTAGCCCAAAAGTTAGGGGGCTAACGTTGGCGCAAACGTTGGCACACCCTGGAGGAGAAGTCTCATGCCAACGTTAGCCTCCAAGTTAGGGGGCTAACGTTGGCGCAAACTTTTGGCACACCCTGGGAAGAATTGATATGCCAACGTTAGCCTCCAAGTTAGGGGGCTAACGTTGGCGCAAACTTTGGCCACCCTGGAGCATAATTTCTTATGCCAACGTTAGCCTCCAAGTTAGGGGGCTAACGTTGGCGCAAACTTTGAGTGCCCAGGGAGAAAATTTCAACTTCTCAAGTTAGCCTTCAAGTTAGGGGGCTAACTTTGAGGCTAACTTTTTCACCAAAAGTTTGTGCCAAAGTTTGGGGGCTAACTTCAAGTCCAACTTCATTTATTCCTGATTCAATTTCACTTGTTTCCTTGTTCTCTCTTAGCTTCTAGCATTTCCTTCTTACTTCAACTCTTTTCCAAGCTTTCTTCACCTATCATAAATCAACCAAACACATCAAAGCTATGCTCAAAATCATGAGATGATCATTCTATTCTAATATGCACCAATTATGTCATCAAACCTCATGAATTTGCATTAAATCATATATGGTTGATTCAATCAAGGGAAGCATGAAATTCTATTCAATTGGCTTGCTTATGGTTCAAGAAAGTGCATAATTCAAGTGAAAACAAAAGAAAAAGATTAGTAAAACTAGGCTAAGATGACTTGTCATCAACCATTCCGTGAGATCAGAGTTTTCGTGGTATAGGCGAGAACTGATGGCAGCATTCAAGAGAATCCGGAAGGTCTAACCTTGTCTGTGGTATTCTGAGTAGGATTCAATGATTGAATGACTGTGACGTGCTTCAAACTCCTGAAGGCGGGGCGTTAGTGACAGACGCAAAAGAATCACTGGATTCTATTCCGGCCTGATTGAGAACCGACAGATGAATTCCGCTATGCTGTGACAGAGCATATGCAATCGCTTTCACTGAGAGGATGGGAGGTAGCCACTGACAATGGTGAAACCCTTGCTTAAGCTTGCCATGGAAAGGAGTAAGAAGGACTAGATGAAGACAGTAGGAAAGCAGAGAGACGGAAGGGAAGGCATCTTCATGCGCTTATCTGAAGTTCCTACCAATGAATTACATAAGTATCTCTATCTTTACCTTTGTGTTATTTTCGTCACCATTACAATTTGAGTTTGCCTGACTAAGATTTACAAGATGACCATAGCTTGCTTCAATACTAACAATCTCCGTGGGATCGACCCTTACTCGCGTAAGGTTTATTACTTGGACGACCCAGTGCACTTGCTGGTTAGTTGTGCGAAGTTGTGTAATGCCATGGTATTGAGCTACCAAGTTTTTGGGGTTCATGACCGGGGATTATGAGAGTTGTGAAAAAGTATTGTTCACAATTTCACGCACCACCCCACCTACCTTTAAAATTCAAAATCTCTTTCCCACCCAAACCCACCCTAAATTGCTGAACCTACTCCCTCTCCCTTCACTATATAAAGCCCTCTATCCTTCTTTATTTTATCACACCACAACCCTCTCTTCTTCACCTTGGCCGAAACTACATACTTCTCCCTTTCCTCCATATTTTCTTCTTCTTCTTCTTCTTCTTTCTTCTTTTGCTCGAAGGTGAGCAATATTCTAATTTTGGTGTGGTAAAAGCATAGCCTTTTATGTTTTTTCCATAACCATTGATTGCACCTAAGGCCAGAGAAACCTCTAGAAAAGGGAAAGGGAAGACAAAAGCTTCCACCTCCGAGTCATGGGAGATGGAGAGATTCATCTCCAAAGCCCATCAAGACTACTTCTATAATGTTGTGGCCAAGAAGAAGGTGATACCCGAGGTCCCTTTCAAACTCAAGAAAAATGAGTACCTGGAGATCCGACATGAGATCCAAAGAAGAGGTTGGGAAGTTATGACCAACCCCATTCAACAAGTCAGAATCTTAATGGTTCAAGAGTTCTATGCCAATGCATGGATCACTAGGAACCATGATCAAAGTGTGAACCCAAATCAAAAGAATTATCTTACAATGGTTCGGGGGAAATACTTAGATTTTAGTCCGGAAAATGTAAGGTTGGCATTCAACTTGCCCATGATGCAAGGAGATGCACGCCCCTACACTAGAAGGGTCAACTTTGATCAAAGGTTGGACCAAGTCCTTATGGACATATGTGTGGAAGGAGCTCAATGGAAAAGAGACTCCAAAGGCAAGCCGGTTCAATTAAGAAGACTAGACCTCAAGCCTGTGGCTAGAGGATGGTTGGAGTTCATCCAACGATCCATCATCTCCACTAGCAACCGATCCGAAGTTACTGTGGATCGGGCCATCATGATTCATAGCATCATGAATAGAGAGGAAGTAGAAGTTCATGAAGTCATCTCCCTTGAATTCTACAAAATAGCCAAAAAGTCCTCTATCATGGCAAGGCTAGCTTTTTCTCATCTTATTTGCCATTTACATTACTCAGCTGGAGTTATCATAGAAGGAGACATCTCCGTTGAGGAGGATAAGCCCATCACTAAGAAGAGGATGGAGCAAACAAGAGAGCCCACTCATGGATCCCAAGAGACGCATGAGGAAGCTCATCACCAAGAAATCCTGGAGATGCCTCAAGGGATGCACTTTCCTCCCAACAATTATTGGGATCAACTCAACCCTTCTCTAGAAGACTTGAGTTACAATATAGATCAATTAAGGGTGGAACATCAAGAGCACTCTATCATTGTCCATGAAATTAGAGAAGATCAAAGAGCAATGAGGGAGGAGCAACAAAAGTAAGGAAGAGACATAGAAGAGCTCAAGGACATCATTGGTTCTTCAAGAAGAAAGTGCCACCATCACTAAGGTGGACTCAATCCTTATTCTTAATTCTCTGTTTTTCGGTTTTTATGCTATATGTTTGTTTATGTTTTGTGTCTTTACTTCATGATCATTAGTATGTAAGTAACTATGTCTTAAGGCTATAAATAATTGCATGAATCCTTCACCTCTCTTAAATGAAAAATGTTCCTGATTCAAAAGAACAAGAAGTACATGAGTTTCGAATTTATCCTTGAAATTAGTTTAATTATATTGATGTGGTGACAATACTTTTTGTTTTCTGAATGAATGCTTGAACAGTGCATATTTTTGATCTTGTTGTTTATGAATGTTAAAATTGCTGGCTCTTGAAAGAATGATGAACAAAGAGAAATGTTACTGGTAATCTGAAAAATCATAAATCTGATTCTTGAAGCAAGAAAAAGTAGTGAATAGCAAAAGCTTGCGAAAAAAAAGAGAAAGTGGCAAAAAAAATAGAAAAAAAAGGAAAAGCAAGCAGAAAAAGCCAATAGCCCTTAAAACCAAAAGACAAGGGTGAAAAGGATCCAAGGCTTTGAGCATCAATGGATAAGAGGGCGCAAGGAAAGAAAATCCAGGCCTAAGCGGCTAAATCAAGCTGTCCCTAACCATGTGCTTGTGGCATGCAGGTCCAAGTGAAAAGCTTAACACTGAGTGGTTAAAGTCGTGATCCAATGCAAAAAGAGTGTGCTTAAGAGCTCTGGACACCTCTAACTGGAGACTTTAGCAAAGCTGAGTCACAATCTGAAAAGGTTCACCCAGTCATGTGTCTGTGGCATTTATGTATCCGGTGGTAATACTGGAAAACAAAGTGCTTAGGGCTACGGCCAAGACTCATAAAAGTAGTTGTGTTCAAGAATCAACAAACTTAACTAGGAGAATCAATAACACTATCTGAAATTCTAAGTTCCTAGAGATGTGAATCATTCTAAACATCAAAGGATAAAGTGAGATGCCAAAACTGTTCAGAAGCAAAAAGCTACAAGTCCCGCTCATCTAATTAGAATTAATATTCATTGATATTCTGAGCTTTATAGTATAGTCTCCTCTTTTTATCCTAATTGATTTTCAGTTGCTTGGGGACAAGCAACAATTTAACTTTGGTGTTGTGATGAGCGGATAATTTATACATTTTTTTGGCATTATTTTTAGGTAATTTTTTGTAGGATCTAGCTACTTTTAGGGATGTTTTCGTTAGTTTTTATGTAAAATTCACATTTCTGGACTTTACTACGAGTTTGTGTGTTTTTCTGTGATTTCAGGTATTTTCTGGCTGAAATTGAGGGACCTGAGCAAAAGTCTGATAAGAAGGCTGACAAAGGACTGCTGATGCTGTTGGATTCTGACCTCTCTGCACTCGAAATATATTTTCTGGAGCTACAGAACTTAAAATGGCGCGCTCTCAACGGCGTTGGAAAGTAGACATCCAGAGCTTTCCAGCAATATATGATAGTCCATACTTTATTCGAGATTCAACGACGTAAACTGGCGCTCAACGCCAGTTCCATGCTGCATTCTGGAGTCAAACGCCAAAAACACGTCACGAACCAGAGTTGAACGCCAAAAACACGTTACAACTTGGCGTTCAACTCCAAAAAAAGCCTCTACATGTGTAAAGCTCAAGCTCAGCCCAAGCGCACACCAAGTGGGCCTCGGAAGTAGATTTCTGCATCAATTACTTACTTCTGTAAACCCTAGTAGCTAGTCTAGTATAAATAAGACATTTTATTATTGTATTAGAAATACTGGATCCTGGATTGTATTTTTGATCCTGTGATCACGTTTTGGGGGTTGGCCATTCGGCCATGCCTGGACCTTCATCACTTATGTATTTTCAACAGTGGAGTTTCTACACACCATAGATTAAGGGTGTGGAGCTCTGCTGTACCTCAAGTTTTAATGCAATTACTACTATTTTCTATTTAATTCAGTTTATTCCTGTTCTAAGATATTCGTTGCACTGCACCATGACGAATGTGATGATCCGTGACACTCATCATCATTCTCACCTATGAACGCGTGACTTACAACCACCCCCGTTCTACCTTAGACCGAGCGCATATCTCTTAGATTCCTTAATCAGAGTCTTCGTGGTATAAGTTAGAATTGATGGCGGCATTCATGAGAATCCAGAAAGTCTAAACCTTGTCTGTGGTATTCCGAGTAGGATTCAGGGATTGAATGGCTGTGACGAGCATCAAACTCGCGATTGTTGGGATGTAGCCATTGACAACGGTGATGTCCTACATACAGCTTGCCATGGAAAGAAGTAAGAAGGATTGGATGAAGGCAGTAGGAAAGCAGAGATTCAAAAGGAGCACAGCATCTTCATACGCCTATCTAAAATTCCCACCAATGATTTACATAAGTATTTCTATCTTTATTTTCTGTTTATTTATTATTATTATTCAAAAACTCCATAACCAATTATTATCCGCCTAACTGAGATTTATAAGATGACCATAGCTTGCTTCATACCAACAATCTCTGTGGGATCGACCCTTACTCACGTAAGGTTTATTACTTGGACGACCCAGTGCACTTGCTGGTTAGTTGTGCGAAGTTGTGAAGTTATGTTTGGACCATGGTATCATGCACCAAGTTTTTGGCGCCATTACCAGGGAGAGAACGAACATGACTGCCATTATCAGAAATCACAATTTTTCCTATCACCTGTCCTTTAAGCTAATCAATAAGAAAATATTATGAAAAGAACAAGAGTGGAGTTATTTTGTGAAGTGAGTTCTGAATGTTTGTGGTAGGGTGATTAATAAGCTAAGTTGGTTCACCAAACATGGAAAAAAGGCAACTATCTATCCTGAATCCTATGCTTGAAACACATCCTATGAGACTAACTAAATAATAAGATCCCAATAAGAAAAGAGAAAGAGCAATAAAAGTGAAAAGGAAAGAAACACAATAAGAAACAATGCTAGGCACTAAGGATTTTAAGATTTAGGCATGTGTCTGTGGTGTTCATGTGCAAGGGATATGCTTGGATGAATAAGCTCTTAGGGGTGCCTCATCACTTGGTAACTTGAATTAACTAATCCGGGATTATCAGCTGAAAGTCCACTATCAAGAGTGACCTTTGCTATAGAACACTTAGTAACCCAAAGAGGTGCTGGACACCAAGGTCTCAAGAAAGAAAAATAAGAAACCATGTGCCTGTGGTGTGTATGTATGAGGGAAAGAGACTTGAGGGAGTAAGTCCTTAGGGGTGTCTTAACACCTAGCACCTTGAACCAACTGGTTCGGGAGTGTTGGCTGACAGCTTATCATAAAGTGTCGCCCTCTTACAGAGCACTTAGCCAAAAGAAGAATGTAATAAACCTTGGAAAGGAGGAAGGATCAACAATTAAGAGAGTGACCAAGGACTTGATAAAGGCCTAAAACCTAGTAAAGGAAAGAACCTAAGTTGCTATGCATGAAACCCCATAAACCAGAAATTCTACTTCTGTATTATCTTCTTGTTCTTTCTTTCATTCTTCCTATGTTTCAGTACTTGCTTAGGGACAAGCAAGCTTTAAGTTTGGTGTTGTGATGCCAGGGCATCTAGGCCAGTGTCACTGACCTTTTCTTTAATATTTTAGGGTAGTTTCATGCATTTTCTTAGTGAAAAAGGCAAGTTTTGGATGAAAATACACTTACACCTTGATTCAAGCAACTATTGTGAATTTCACATGATTTCATGAGGATTTTTGCTAGAATTGAATGATAAATTGATGATGCATAATCTCATGACTTTGGCTAGAGCTTTGATGCACTTTATTTGCTTGATTTCAGGACAAAGGAAGCACGGAAGAACCACGTTAGTACTCACATTAATCTAGTTAACGTGACCACTAACGTGGAATGGTAAATAGCTTGCAACATTAATGAGAAAAGTGATCACCAATAACGCCTGCGAAGCCATCATAAGCCCACGTGGTAGTTAACATAGAGACAAAAGAAAGCTCCAACGTTAGTGGTAAAAATGAACACCACTAACGTTCCAAGATTTGGCAATAAGCCACGTTAAGAGTCACATTAACTTAGTTAACGTGAACTCTAACGTGGAAGAGAGGAACAATGCCAACGTTAGTGACACTCACCTTTAACTTTGGATCAAACAAGCATTGCCCACGTTAGTGGTCACGTTAAGACCACTAACGTGAAAGTTAATGTGGAGCTAAGATTGATGAGCCAATGTTAGTGACACTCACCTTTGTTACTAACGTTGGACATGGCATTCACTACCACGTTAGTAGCCACGTTAACTTAGTTAACGTGAGCTCTAACGTGGAGAATATGGGCACTTGGAGCGTTAGTGACAAAGGTAAGTGTCACTAACGCTCTCGAAGGTGTGGCATAACCACGTTAAGAGCCACGTTAGTTACACTAACGTGAACTCTAACGTAGGGACAAAGGGCACAAGGCAACGTTATTGGGAAAGGTGAGTCCCAATAATGCTTGCGAAGGTTTATAAGGCAACTTTATTGGGAAAGGTGAGTCCCAATAATGCTTGCGAAGGTTTACAAGGCTACGTTAGTGGTCACGTTGGTGCCACTAACGTTGGAGTTAACGTGGGTTATATAGGGTTTGAACGTTAGTGAAAAATGTGATTGCCACTAATGTTCTCGAACCCACAATGTCACTTAACGTTAACTTCACTAACACCCATGCCTAATTCATAATTTTTTGCAAGCTGAGCCCACTAAAAATTGTAACTGGTTCAACTCAAGATCTAAGGCCCACATCCAAGAATTGAAGAACTCACTAGAAGATCAAGAGAAGTAGTATATATAGGAGTAGTTTTGAACTATAGAGAAGCTGGGCAATTGGGAGAACTACCCTCTGTATATTTACTTTTCTGCTCTTTTAGCTAAGCATGTATTCTTTTCTGCCATTTTTTATTTCTGGAGCTATGAACAACTAAACCCCTTTCATTGGGTTAGGGAGCTCTGTTGTAATTTGATGGATAAATTATAGTTTTCATCCTCTTCTTCTTTCTTCCCTTTTGATTTACTAGAAAGCTTTCGATCTTAATTCAATTTATTAGTTATCTTGGAAAAGAAACTCTCCATAATTAGATCTCCTCTGAGCCATGGAAAAGGGATGAGGAGATCATGCTAGAAATGCTTTCTCATGTTGGACCAAATTGGGGTCTGGGCGGATATAGTGACATGTAATCCTCCCAACACTTTGATTTGGAAATACATGTGGTATAATCAATGACCACACTTCATCTGTTCCCATGAACAATTAAATCAAGGAATTGGGCAATTGTTCAAGCTTAGAGAGATTAAGTTGCCAAGGAATTGGAACCCAATCACTTAAGATTGCCAAGGAGATCAATAGATGCTTTGATTGAGGAAGAGATGAAAATGAATTTGATCCGGAGAATATAACATCTCCTGAGCCCAATGAATCCCCCATTTCTGATCTTACCCATTCTCTTTACTTTCTGCCCTTTATTTTCATGCTCATTTCCCCAAATCTCCATCTAAGATTCTACACTTTATTTTCTGCTATTTACTTTCCCGCCATTTAATTTTCTATAATTCTCAAACTACATTTTGTTTAGCTCAACTAGCATACTCTTCCAACTAAAGTTGCTTGACCAATCAATCCCTGTGGGATTCGACCTCACTCTATTGTGAGTTTTTACTTGACAATAACTCGGTATACTTGCCGAAGGGAAATTTGTTGAGAGACAAGTTTTTATGCATCAGAGATGGAGATTAAAAAAGAAGAAGCACAACCTCCCATGCCCTTGGTGAGCAATGAAGAAGAGATTGAATTGGAAGAAAGCTACCAACAAGAAGAGGTTGATATTGAAGAAGCTTGCAAAGAGGTAGAAGTTGTCAAAGAAGAGCACAAGGGAGTGGAGCTTTGGTGCATGAAATTGTGATCATCAATGGCGCCATCAACATGGTACGCTCAATTGCAATCTCAGCTCTTTATCACAACTTCGCACAACTAACCAGCAAGTACACTGGGTCGTCCAAGTAATAAACCTTACGCGAGTAAGGGTCGATCCCACGGAGATTGTTGGTATGAAGCAAGCTATGGTCATCTTGTAAATCTCAGTCAGGTGGATTCAAATTGTTATGGAGGATTAATGACTAAAAGATGAATAAAACATAAAATAAAGATAGAGATACTTATGTAATTCATTGCTGAGAATTTAAGATAAGCGTATGGAAATGCTTTGTCCCTTCCGTCTCTCTGCTTTCCTACTGTCTTCATCCAATCCTTCTTACTCCTTTCCATGGCAAGCTGTATGTTGGGCATCACCGTTGTCAATGGCTACAATCCCGTCCTCTCAGTGAAAATGTTCAACGCGCTCTGTCACAGCACGGCTATTCATCTGTTGGTTCTCAATCATGTCGGAATAGAATCCAGTGATTTTTTTGCGTCTGTCACTAACGCCCTGCAATCGCGAGTTTGAAGCTCGTCACAGTCATTCAATCCTTGAATCCTACTCAAAATACCACAGACAAGGTTTATACCACGAAGATTCCGATTAGGGGATCCAAGAGATATCTACTCAATCTAAGGTAGAACGGAGGTGGTTGTCAGGCACACGTTCATAGGTGAGAATGATGATGAGTGTCACGGATCATCACATTCATCAAGTTGAGGAACAAGTGATATCTTAAAACAATAATAAGCCGAATTGAATAGAAGAACAATAGTAATTGCATTGATACTCGAGGTACAGCAGAGCTCCACACCTTAATCTATGGTGTGTAGAAACTCCACCGTTGAAAATGCATAAGAATAAGGTCTAGGCATGGCCGAATGGCCAGCCTCCCAAAGAGGGTTCAATCATAAAAACATGATCAAAATGCTTCTAAGATTGAAAGATAAAAATACAATAGCAAAAGGTCCTATTTGTAGATAACTAGTGGCTTAGGGTTTACAAAGATGAGTAAATGACATAAAAATCCACTTCCGGGCCCACTTGGTGTGTGCTTGGGTTGAGCATTGAAGCTTTCATGTGTAGAGACTTTTCTTGGAGTTAAACGCCAGCTTTTGTGCTAGTTTGGGCGTTTAACTCCCATTCTTGTGCCAGTTCCGGCGTTAAACGCCAGAATTCTTGAGCTGAATTGGAACGCCTATTTGGGCCATCAAATCTCAGACAGAGTATAAACTATTATACATTTCTGGAAAGTCCAGGATGTCTACTTTCCAACGCAATTGAGAGCGCGCCAATTGGGCTTCTATAGCTCCATAAAATCCACTTCGAGTGCAGGGAGGTCAGAATCCAACAGCATCTGCAGTGCTTTTCAGCCTCTGAATCAGATTTTTGCTCAGGTCCCTCAATTTCAGCCAGAAAATACCTGAAATCACAGAAAAACACAAAAAATCATAGTAAAGTCCAGAAAATTGAATTTTAACTAAAAACTAATAAAAATATAATAAAAACTAACTAAAACATACTAAAAACATACTAAAAACAATGCCAAAAAGCGTATACATTATCCGCTCATCACAACACCAAACTTAAATTGTTGCTTGTCCCCAAGCAACTGAAAATCAAATAAGATAAAAAGAAGAGAATATGCAATGAATTCCAAAAACATCTATGAAGATCAGTATTAATTAGATGAGCGGGGCTTTTAGCTTTTTGCCTCTGAACAGTTTTGGCATCTCACTCTATCCTTTGAAATTCAGAATGATTGGCTTCTATAGGAACTCAGAATCTAGATAGTGTTATTGATTCTCCTAGTTAAGTATGATGATTCTTGAACACAGCTACTTTATGAGTCTTGGCTGTGGCCCAAAGCACTCTGTCTTCCAGTATTACCACTGGATACATACATGCCACGGACACATAACTGGGTGAACCTTTTCAGATTGTGTCTCAGTTTTGCTAGAGTCCCCAATTAGAGGTGTCCAGGGTTCTTAAGCACACTCTTTTTGCCTTGGATCACGACTTTATTTTTACCCTTGCCTTTTGGTTTAAAGGGCTATTGGCTTTTTCTGCTTGCTTTCTCTCTTTTTTTTTTCACACATAATCTCTCTCTTTTTTTTTGGTATTCACTACTTTTTCTTGCTTCAAGAATCATTTTTATGATTTTTCAGATCCTCAGTAAGATGTCTCATTTTTTCATCATTCTTTCAAGAGCCAACATTCATGAACAACAAATTCAAAAGACATGCACTGTTCAAGCATACATTTAGAAGTCAAAGTATTGCCACCACATCAAAATAATTAATCTGTTATAAAATTCAAAATTCATGCAGTTCTTCTCTTTTTTAATTAAGAACATTTTTCATTTAAGAAAGGTGATGGATTCATAGGACATTCATAACTTTAAGGCATAGACACTAAGACACTAATGATCATAAGACACAAACATAAATAAACATAAGCATAAAAATTCGAAAAACAGAAAAACAAAGAACAAGGAGATTAAAGAACGGGTCCACTTTAGTGATGGCGGCTTGTTCCTCCTCTTGAAGATCTTATGGAGTGCTTGAGCTCCTCAATGTCTCCTCCTTGCCTTTGTTGCTCCTATCTCATGATTCTTTGATCTTCTCTAATTTCATGGAGGAGGATGGAATGTTTTTGGTGTTCCACCCTTAGTTGTCCCATGTTTGAACTCAATTCTCCTAGGGAGGTGTTGATTTGATCCCAGTAGTTTTGTGGAGGAAAGTGCATCCCTTGAGGCATCTCAGAGATTTCATGATGAGTGGGATCTCTTGTTTGCTCCATCCTTTTCTTAGTGATGGGCTTGTCTTCATCAATGAGGATGTCTCCCTTTATGTTAATTCCAAATGAATTACAGAGGTGACAAATGAGATGAGGGAAGGCTAACCTTGCCAAGGTAGAGGACTTCTCCGCCACCTTATAAAGTTCTTGGGATATAACCTCATGAACTTCTACTTCCTCTCCAATCATGATGCTATGAATCATGATAGCCCGGTCTATAGTAACTTCGGACCGGTTGCTAGTGGGAATGATTGAGCGTTGGATAAACTCCAACAATCCCCTAGCCACGGGCTTGAGGTCATGCCTTCTCAGTTGAACCAGCTTCCCTCTTGAATCTCTCTTCCATTAAGTACCTTCTCCACAAATGTCTCTGAGGACTTGGTCCAACCTTTGATCAAAGTTGACCCTTCTAGTGTAAGGGTGTTCATCTCCTTGCATCATGGGCAAGTTGAATGCCAACCTTACATTTTTTGGACTAAAATCTAAGCATTTCCCCTAAACCATTGTAAGCCAATTCTTTGGGTCCGGGTTCACACTTTAATCATGGTTCTTGGTGATCCATGCATTGGCATAGAATTCTTGAACCATTAAGATTCCGACTTGTTGAATGGGGTTGGTAAGAACTTTCCAACCTCTTCTTCGGATCTCATGTTGGATCTCCGGATATTCACTCTTTTTGAGTTTGAAAGGGACCTCGGGGATCACCTTCTTCATGGCCACAACTTCATAGAAGTGGTCTTGATGCACCCTTAAGATGAATCTCTCCATCTCCCATGACTCGGAGGTGGAAGCTTTTGCCTTCCCTTTCCTCTTTCTAGAGGTTTCTCCGGCCTTAGATGCCATAAAAGGTTATGGAAAAATAAAAAGCAATGCTTTTACCACACCAAACTTAGAAGGTTTGCTCGTCCTCGAGCAAAAGAAGAAAGAAGAGAGTAGAAGAAGAAGAAATAGAGGAGATAGAGGTGGCTTTATTTTTCGGCCAAGGGGGAGAAGTAGTGTGTAAGTTGTGTGAAAATGAAGGAGTGAAGATGGGTTTATATAGGGGTGGAGAGAGGGTTAAGGTTCGGCCATTATGGGTGGGTTTGGGAGGGAAAGTGGTTTGAATTTGAATGGTGAGGTAGGTGGGGTTTTATGAAGGATGGATGTGAGTGGTGAAGAGAATGGTGGGATTTGATAGGTGAGGGGTTTTTTGGGGAAGAGGTGTTGAGGTGATTGGTGAATGGGTGAAGAAGAGAGAGAGTGGTGGGGTAGGTAGGGATCTTGTGGGGTCCACAGATCCTGAGGTGTCAAGGATAATTCATCCCTGCACCAAGTGGCGAGCAAAAATGCTCCTTCTGCCAATCCTGGTGTTAAACGCCGGGTTGGTGCCCATTTCTGGCGTTAAACACCAGTCTAGTGCCCCTTTCTGGCATTAAATGCCAGTCTGGTGCCCCTTTCTGGCGTTAAACGCCCAGAATGGTGCCAGACTTGGCGTTAAACGCCCATTTGCTGCCCTTACTGGCATTTAAATGCAAGCAAGGTTTTCCTCCAGGGTGTGCTATTTTTCTTTCTGTTTTTCATTTTGTTTTTGCTTTTTCAATTGTTTTTGTGACTTCACGTGATCATCAACCTATAAATGACATAAAATAACAAAGGGAAATAGATAAATATAACATTGGGTTGCCTCCCAACAAGCGCTTCTTTAATGTCAGTAGCTTGACAGTGGGCTCTCATGGAGCCTCACAGATACTCAGAGCAATGTTGGAACCTCCCAACACCAAACTTAGAAGTTGGTTGTGGCCTCTCAACACAAAACTTAGATTTTGACCGTAGGGGCTCTGTTTGACTCTGTTTTGAGAGAAGCTCTCCATGCTTCCTCTCCATGGTTACAGTGGGGTATCATTGAGCCTTAAACACAAAAGATTCTTCATTCACTTGAATGATCAATTCTCCTCTGTCAACATCAATCACAGCCTTTGCTGTGGCTAGGAAGGGTCTGCCAAGGATGATGGATTCATCCATGCACTTCCCAGTCTCTAGGACTATGAAATCAGTAGGGATGTAATGGTCTTTAACCTTTACCAGAACATCCTCTACAAGTCCATAAGCTTATTTTCTTGAATTGTCTGCCATCTCTAGTGAGATTCTTGCAGCTTGCACCTCAAAGATCCCTAGCTTCTCCATTACAGAGAGAGGCATGAGGTTTATGCTTGACCCTAGGTCACACAGAGCCTTCTCAAAGGTCATGGTGCCAATGGTACAAGGTATTGAGAACTTCCCAGGGTTCTGTCTCTTTTGAGGTAATCTCTGCCTAGTCAAGTCATCCAGTTCTTTGGTGAGCAAAGGGGGTTCATCCTCCCAATTCTCATTACCAAATAACATGTCATTTAGCTTTATGATTGCTCCAAGGTACTTAGCAACTTGCTCTTCAGTGACATCTTCGTCCTCTTTAGAGGAAGAATACTCATCAGAGCTCATGAATGGCAGAAGTAAATCCTATGGAATCTCTATGGCCTCAATGTGAGCCTCGAATTCCCATGGTTCCTCATTAGGGAACTCATTGGAGGCCAGTGGATGTCCATTGAGGTCTTCCTCAGTGGCGATCACTGTCTCTTCCTCCTCTCCAAATTCGGCCATGTTGATGGCCTTGCACTCTCCTTTTGGATTCTCTTCTGTATTGCTTGGAAGAGTACTAGGAGGGAGTTCAGTAACTTTCTTACTCAGCTGACCCACTTGTGCCTCCAAGTTTCTAATGGAGGACCTTGTTTTAGTCATGAAACTTTGAGTGGTTTTGATTAGATCAGAGACCATGGTTGCTAAGTCAGAGTGGCTCTGCTTAGAATTCTCTGTCTGTTGCTGAGAAGATGATGGAAAGGGCTTGCCATTGCTAAACCTGTTTCTTCCACCATTATTGTTGTTGAAACCTTGTTGCGGTCTCTGTTGATCCTTTCATGAGAGATTTGGATGATTTCTCCATGAAGGATTATAGGTCTTTCCATAGGGTTCTCCCATGTAATTCACCTCTTCCATTGATGGGTTCTCAGGATCATAAGCTTCTTCTTCAGATGAAGCGTCCTTTGTGATGACAAGTCATCATATACCAATTTTTCAAGCTAATTTCACTTGTTTTATTAGTCTTTATGCACTTTCTTGCATCCTAAGTAAGTGATTTGGAGTGAAAATGCATAACTTCTTTAAATCAAACAACCACCATAAAATTAATGTTAAATCATGAGGTTTAAGCTAATTTTAATTGAATTTTAATTGATTTATAAGCCTTGTGAATTTAGTGATACTTGGAGTGGTTGTTTTGGTTTAATGTAGGTAAAGAAAAGAATAAAGAGAAAAGCGTGGCCTAAGAAAGCGTGACCAAAGAAGAAGAAAACGTGGTCAAAGGAAGGAGAAGTGTGCCGCATGTAAAGAGGGGAGGCAAGCATTGCCCTCCACAAGGGCACACTGCCCTCTAGGAGGGCAACATAAGGGAACAAAGCATAAAAGGCAACTCTGCCCTGCCCACTACAAGGGCAGAGCACAAATCTGTGCCTTGGAATTAAGAAGAAGAAAATGTTGCCCTGCCCTCCACAAGGGCAGTATCGGGCTCACAAGGGAAGAAAATTAAAGGAAAATGTCTACCAATGCTTGCCACAAGAGTTGAACACGGGACCATGAGGAAGCAAGGAATTAAGCCTCACTTTGTACCAAGAAAGCCAAGGAAATGGGTAGCGTGTGTAGCATCCAAGTTTCGAACTCGGGACATCAAAGTGGAAACACTGCCCTGCCCTCCGCGAGGGCAGGGGCAGCATTTTGTTGTGGCATGAATCTGGCGCTAGAGACCTTTCAAAAGAGAGCATCAACACTTGGGATGACTTGGTAAGCAAGTTCCTTGCCAAATTTTATCCCCCTCAAAGAATCCTAAGATTGAAGACTGAGGTGCAGACATTCACTCAAATGGAAGCTGAAAATTTATATGAAGCATGAGAAAGATATAAGGCACTATTGAGGAAATGTCTACCAGAGATGTTCACTGAGTGGGACAAGCTGCAGAACTTCTATGAGGGGCTCACTCTTAAGGCTCAAGAAGCACTTGATCATTCAGCTGGAGGCTCTTTGCAACTCATGAAACTACAGAGGAAGCTCAAAACCTCATTGATATGGTGGCCAATAACCAATATTTCTTGCTCATCAAAGACAACGCCAACCATCACAAAGAAGAGGATAATGGATTGGAAGGAGTGGATTCAATTCTAGCTCAGAACAAGATAATGAGCAGCAGATTCAACAACAGTTTGAGCAAATGGCAAAAGGATTGATGGCTTGCAAGTTCATCAGTGAGTGCCACAAGCCAACATCAACTACTTGGGGCAAAGTGAAGAATCAAGAGAGCAACAGCAAGAGCAAGTCCAGTACATGCACAACCAAATCCTGGAACAATGAAGTCTATGGGATACTTACAATCTTCTTGGAAGAACCATCCCAACTCAGATGGGGAGACAACCATAATCAAACCACCATGCAAGAACTCAAGTCAACAATTGAAAGCACAAACCAACTCCCAGCCAACACTAACCAAATACATAAAAACCACAAATATTACCCAACTCTAACCTACCACCCAATAACCACCCAACACAAAATACCTATCATCATCCATCATACCCAAACACCATTCACAAGATCCAGGGATCACTAATCAGAGTCTCATGGAGAATGATGAAAACAGAATTGACAACAAAGAACAGA
Source organism: Arachis hypogaea (assembly GCF_003086295.3). Taxonomy (NCBI): domain Eukaryota; kingdom Viridiplantae; phylum Streptophyta; class Magnoliopsida; order Fabales; family Fabaceae; genus Arachis; species Arachis hypogaea. The sequence continues at coordinate 46,247,265 of NC_092041.1, read as the reverse complement.
ACTTAGAAGCTTAGAAAGGCAATGGCAATCTCAATAATTTCTGTTGAAACATCAGCCCACCAAGTGCCCATCCAACCAAGGAATCAATGCATAAGTGAAGTGAAAAAGCAAGATAAGACCCCAAGAGCTACAAGAAGTGCAGATCGTTGAGGACGACCACAATCAGAAGGAGCAGATCTGGAAGAACCATCCAACAACTCAGGGAGAAAGCTCACCCCACTCCTTATCCCAAGATTCCACAAAGAGACAAGGATCAGCATTTCCACAATTTCTTAGACTTTCAAGAAGCTGGAATCAACATACCTTTAGCTGAGGCATTGAGCAAATGCCTCTGTACGCCAAGTTTTGAAGAGCTCATCATAAGAAGAAGTTGAATGAAAGAGATGTAATGCTTCAGTGAGAATGTAGCCCTGCTCCAACAAGAATTCCACCAAAGCTTAAGATCAGGAGTTTTGAGTGTCATGCACCATGGCAAACTAGCCTTTGACAAAGCTTCTCTGTGATTGGACTAGTATCAATTAATCCCTTATCCATTTGAAAAGCTTGCATAGAAAACTCAATCCACCAGATGTCACTAGTTCATGCCGACAGATCAATTCAAGACACCAAAGGCATTTGAAATTTTTAGTAAGATTGCAAGTTATCTTCCTGCGACTTTGTAATCCTGACCCGACGAGGAAGGAAACAATTCCATCATCTTGGAAGACCATTTCTACAACTGCATAGAGCCATTATAGATGTAAACAGGAAAATGATTTTCAGATACACAATGAGCAAATGATCATAAATGTTTTAAGTCATGAAACCTCCTACAGAAGATCTTTGAAGTGATATGAACCGTCAAATGTTGACTTTAAACAACAAGACTAATAGGCTAGACCATGTGTCCATATGCAAAGTTCAAAAGAAAGGAAGTGGAAGCAAGACTGAAGTTATTCTCATACTCAAGATTGACAAGTTCCAGCATTAAACTGATACAAGAAAGAAGATGAAGCTTCATGTTCTAAGCTACAAGGTTTGAAGACATGTACTAGAAAATTCCCTTCATCTGCTAAATTGAAAACAAAGCATCTGAGAATAATGAAGAGCGAACAGGAAGATAATTATAGAACAAATCATAATCCACGAAGCAATAAGCATCCAATTACCAAAGATGGAGAACAATTATGAGAATCATCCACGAAGAGTACATGGAATTTATG
>NC_092041.1:46106701-46245063 GCF_003086295.3 Arachis hypogaea | reverse complement strand
TACATAGTTTGAACTCGGACATCAAAGTGGAAAACTGCCCTGCCCTCTGATGAAAGTCATCATATACCCATTTTCAAAGCTAATTTCACTTGTTTCAATATCTTGCATCTAAGTAAGTGATTTGGAGTGAAAATGCATAACTTCTCTAAATCAAGCAACCACATGAAATTAATGTTAAATCATGAGGTTTGAGCTAATTTTAATTGAATTTTAATTGATTTATAGCCTCTTGAATTTGTGATACTTGGAGTGGTTGTTTGGTTATTGTAGGTGAAGAAAAGAAAAGAAAAGGAAAAGCGTGGCCTAAGAAGTGTAGCCTAAGGAAAGGAAAGCGTGGCCGAAGCAATAAGAAGCGTGCCGCATGCTAAGGGGGAGGCAACATTGCCCTCCACAAGGCAGACTGCCCTCTAGGAGGGCAACATAAGAGAAACAAGAAGAGAAGGCAACTCTGCCCTGCCACTACAAGGCAGAGCAAAAATGTGCTTGGACAAGAGGAAGAGACCTGCCTCCCTTGTGGAGGGCAGAATCGGGCTCTCTAAGGAAGAAATTCAAGGAAAAATGTCACCCAGCATGCTACAAGGATCGAACAAGGAACATGAGGAAGCCAAGAACTAAGGTTGATTGCAGTGCCAAGAAGCCAAGGAAATTAATTGAATTTGTGCCCCAGCCGTGTTTCGAACACGGACGTGGAAGAGGAACCTGCCCTGCCCTTGGCGCGAGCAGGGCAGTATTTGGATTGGCGCACGATCTTGGCGCACCACACACAATCTGGCGCACCAAATCCTCTCCTGGCAGCACCAGCGCGCACCACAATCCTCTCCTGGCAGCACCAATTTTTCTGCCCTGCCCTCCGCGAGGGCAGGGCAGCATCCTATGCACCAAGCTCAAATCTGGCGCGCCAACTTTTCCTGCCTGCCCTTGGCGCAGGCAGGGCAGCGTTCCACGCATCAGGGCACACCAAACTCGCACAAGGCCGCACCAGCCGCACCACGGACGCACCACCATGCACCAATTTTCTGCCCTGCCCTCACAAGGCAGGGCAGCCTCCTGGGAGTGACTTTTAATGGGCCAAAAATTCAAATTAAAAATCCATTTGAATTCATTTCTTCACCAAATCAAAAGCCCATCAAATCCAAAATCCAAGAATAGAAAGTGTATAAATAGAAGCTAGTTGATGTAATTAGGACCTTTTTTTTGGAATTTTTTACCTTTTGACTTACTTTTGGTTTAGCCTTTGAATTTGCACTTTCTTTGAGCTTTCTTGAGAGACTTGACCGAGCACTAAGAGGATCAAGGGAGAATGACTGATCTCCTTCCTCATTCGTACTTGGGAAATTCTACTCTTCTGTTTCTGAGTTTTGGGTGTGTGAAATTGAGGAAATTCTGTCTCAATTCCCATTCAAACTCTTTTCAATTTGTTTTCTGCATAATTGAATCTGATTTCTGTTCTTCTACTGCTTCTCTTCTAATTCTTGTCAATTGCTTTGCTAACTTGGATCTAGGAAGGCAAATAGAGATCTAGGCTCTGCTACCTAGTCTCTTGAGACCTGAGACCCAATTTTACTTTTGGTTCTTCTGTGAACCTCTGCTACATTTTATTTCCTTTCTGTTTGAATGCTTATTGCTTCTGATTCAATTTTTGCTCTCTTAATTGTTGCAATTTACTTTCTCTTGGTTTAGATTCTGCAATCCCAGTCCTCAAACCCCTTTTATATTCAAGCCAGTTATCTTTCTTGCCATTTAAGTTACTGTAATTTACATTTCTTACACTTTAAGTTTCAGTCATTTACTTTCTTGTTCTTTAAGCTTCTGCAAATTTATCTTCATGTTCTTTAATTTACTGCACTTTTCCCTTCCCCCTTTACATTTACTGTCATTTACTTCTCGTTAACACACATCACTCAACCAAAACTTGATTCGCTTGACTAAATCACCCACTAAACTAAATTGCTCAATCCTTCATCCCTGTGGGATCGACCTCACTCATGTGAGTTATTATTACTTGATGCGACCCGGTACACTTGCCGGTGAGTTTTGTGTTGGATCGTTTTCCACACATCAAGTTTTTGGCGCCGTTGCGGGGATTGAAATAGATTGACAATGATTAAGTGAAGTGGAGGTCTAGATTAAGCACTTTTTATTTTCTGTTATTCTAATTCTTACTAACACACTAACTGTTTGAATTTTTGCTTAAACTAACTAAAACTTCATTCTAGCTATAGAGTGAAGTTTCATTGGCTTTCTGAGTTTGTGTGTTTATTGTTGTGTGTTTGTATGTCAGGTATAGGAAGATCTTCCCCTATCATCTCTGAAATTGATCAAAGGACTCTTCGGAGAATAAGAAGAGCCGAAAGAGGGAAGAACGTTGTTGGAGAAGAAGAATCTGAGGAGGAATTCCAAGAAATGGAAGGAGATACCAATCACCAGGAGAAGGAGCCAACAATAATCAACAACAGAGAAGAGTCTTGGCTTCATATACATTTGCAATGCTAGGCATTGTGGGAGTAGCATTCTTCCTCCAATGTCAATGCAAACAATTTTGAACTCAAGCCACAACTCATCACTCTGGTTCAAAACAATTGTTCTTTTGGAGGAGGGCCTTTGGAGGATCCAAATCAACATCTATCCACCTTCTGAGAATCTGTGACACAGTGAAAACAAATGGTGTGCCCCTGATAGCTACAAGTTGCTGCTCTTCCCATTCTCTCTCAGAGATAAAGCCACTCAATGGCTAGAGACCTTTCCAAAGAAAGCATCAACACTTGGGATGATTTGGTGAGCAAGTTTCTTGCCAAATTCTATCCACCTCAAAGAATCCTAAGGTTGAAGACTGAGGTTCAAACGTTCACTCAATTGGAGGCTGAGAACTTATATGAAGCATGGGAAAGGTATAAGGCTCTATTGAGGAAATGTCCACCAGAGATGTTCACTGAGTGGGACAAGTTACAAAACTTCTATGAGGGGCTCACTCTTAAAGCTCAAGAAGCTCTTGATCACTCTGCCGGAGGCTCATTACAACTCATGAAGACCACAGAGGAAGCTCAAAACCTCATTGATATGGTGGCCAACAACCAATATTTCTTTGCTCATCAAAGACAACGCCAACCATCACAGAGAAGAGGAGTAATGGAGTTGGAAGGAGTGGATTCAATTCTAGCTCAGAAAAGATGATGCAGTAGCAGATTCAACAACAATTTGAGCAAATGGCCAAGAGAATTGATGGCTTGCAAGTGGCAGCAGTGAGCACCACAAGCCAACCTCCAACCACTTGGGTGCAAAGTGAAGAAACTCAAGAAGAGCAACAGCAAGAGCAAGTCCAATACATGCACAACCAAAATCCTGGAACAAATGAAGTCTATGGAGATACTTACAATCCATCTTGGAAGAACCATCCCAACCTCAGATGGGGAGACAACCATAATCAAAACCAACAACCATGGCAAAGAAACACAGGCCAGAATAATTGGAAAAACACAAACCACAACACCCAGCCAAACACTAACCAAAATTCATACAGAAAACCACAAAACAACTACCCAAATTCTAACCAATACCCACCCAATAACCACCCAACTAACCAAAACACTTATCTTCATCCATCAACACCCCAAAATCAACCCATTTCACAAGATTCACAAGAATCACCAATCTAGAGCTGCTCATGGAGAAACTGATGAAGAACCAAGAATTGACAACCAAGAACCAAGAAGCCTCCATGAAGAACCTAGAGAGGCAGATTGGACAAATCTCTAAGAAGATTTCTGTTGAAAAACCATCAAGTTCACTACCTAGTGACACCATTCCCAACCCAAAGGAAGAATGCAAGGTCGTGCAACTAAGAAGTGGAAAGATGTTAGTGGATGGTAACCAAGGAGCAACAAAGAAGCTTATGGAGAATGACACTGAGCCAACAAAGAATGATGAAGCCATCAACAAAGACATGATAAGCAAGAATGCTCCAGAAAAACTCACAGAGGAAGAAAGCAAACCACAGAATTTGAAGAAAGGAAAGCAAATCATGGAAGAACCAACCCAAAACAGCATCAAGTGGAGAAGAGCCCAACACCACCACTACCTTATCCACAGAGATTTCACAAGGAAACAAAGGATCAGCACTTTCACAAATTTTTTGAAACTTTCAAGAAGTTGGAAATCAACATACCTTTGGCAGAAGCTTTGGAGCAAATGCCTTTATATGCCAAGTTCTTAAAGGAGCTCATCAACAAGAAAAGAGATTGGAATGAGAAGGAAACGGTGATGCTTAGTGAGGAATGTAGTGCCGTGCTCCAAAAGGGAATCCCACCAAAACTCAAGGATCCAGGGAGTTTTGTAGTGTCATGCACTATAGGCAAACTATCCTTGGACAAAGCTCTTTGTGATCTTGGAGCTAGTATCAACTTAATGCCCTTGTCCATGATGAAGAAGTTGGCCATAGAAGAGCTCAAACCCACCAGGATGTCACTAGTCATGGCAGACAGATCAATCAAGACACCAAATGGAATTGTGGAAAATTTGCTAGTAAAGGTTGGAGAGTTTATCTTCCCTGCAGACTTTGTAATCCTAGATACCGATGAGGAAGGCAACAATTCAATCATCTTGGGTAGACCATTTCTAGCAACTGCAAGAGCCATTATTGATGTGGAAAAAGGAGAAATGATTTTCAGAGTACACAATGAGCAAATGATCATCAATGTTTTTAAGTCAATGCAACACCCCCCAGAGAAGGAAGATCATTTGAGGGTGGACATGATAGAGAGCCTGGTGGAAGAAATGTTAGACATTGATCAGCATGAGCAAGAAGAAGATAATCAAGAAACAATAGAGGAACATGTGGCTGAGGCTTTCATAAACAAAGAAGTGGAACTAAGCAAGAAAGAAGAGGTGCAAAAGCAAGAATTGAAGCCATTACCTTCTCATCTCAAATATGCATTTCTTGGCACTTCAGAAAGCCTCCCGGTGATCATCAATTCAGCTTTGACAAAGAAAGAAGAAGGAGAGCTTCTTGATGTTCTCAGAGCTCACAATGATGCCTTAGGATGGACCATTGATGACTTGAAAGGCATCAGCCCTACAGTATGCATGCATAAGATTCTTTTGGAGGACAATTCCAAAGCAGTAATTCAATCTCAGAGAAGACTAAACCCTGCAATGAAGGAAGTTGTCCAGAAGGAAGTGATGAAGTTATGGAATGCAGGAATCATATATCCTATTTCTGATAGCTCATGGATAAGCCCAGTCCAAGTAGTACCAAAGAAAGGTGGGATGACAGTCATTGTTAATGAGAAGAGTGAACTCATTCCCACCAGAACTGTGACAGGGTGGAAAATGTGTATTGACTATAGAAGGCTGAATGATGCCACACGCAAAGATCACTTCCCACTCCCCTTCATTGATCAAATGCTTGAAAGGTTGGCTGGCCATGCTTATTATTGCTTCCTGGATGGTTATTCTGGGTATAATCAGATAGTGGTGGATCCAAAAGACCAAGAAAAGACTTCATTCACATGCCCAGTTGGAGTTTTTGCCTATAGAAGAATGCCATTCGGATTATGCAATGCCCCAGCCACTTTTCAAAGGTGTATGCTTTCCATTTTCTCAGATATGGTTGAAAAATTTTTAGAGGTTTTCATGGATGACTTCTCTGTTTTTGGTGATAGTTTCAATACTTGCCTAAACCATCTAACTCTTGTTTTGAAACGGTGCCAAGAAACTAATTTGGTTTTGAACTGGGAGAAGTGCCATTTCATGGTACCTGAGGGGATTGTTCTTGGTCATAAAGTTTCAAGAAGAGGAATAGAGGTTGACAAGGCAAAAGTAGAAATAATAGAAAAACTCCCTCCACCAACTAATGTGAAATCTGTTAGAAGTTTCTTGGGGCATGCAGGATTTTATAGAAGGTTTATCAAAGATTTTTCTAAAATAGCCAAACCTTTGAGTAACCTTTTAATGATTGATCAACCTTTTGTTTTTGATAAAAATTGCCAGCATGCTTTTGAAACTTTAAAACATAAACTCACAACAGCACCAATTATCACACCACCGGATTGGAACTTACCATTTGAACTCATGTGTGATGCAAGTGAAATTGCAATTGGTGCTGTACTTGGACAGAAGAAGGGAAACTTGCATCATGTCATATATTATGCAAGTAAAGTATTGAATGAAGCTCAAAAAAATTACACTACAACAGAGAAGGAATTGTTAGCTGTAGTCTATGCATTTGATAAGTTTAGATCGTACTTGATAGGATCTAAAATTGTGGTTTATACTGATCATGCTGCTCTCAAGTATTTGATGTCAAAACAGGATGCTAAACCAAGACTTATCAGGTGGATTCTACTCTTACAAGAATTTGACATTGAGGTAAGGGATAGGAAAGGCACTGAAAATCTAGTTGCTGATCATTTGTCAACACTACCACCAGAAACAATCAAAAGGCTTCATTACCTGTGAATGAAAGCTTCCCAGATGAACATCTTATGCTGATCCAACAAACACCATGGTTCGCTGATATGGCAAACTACAAAGTAGGGAGAAAGATACCGCAAGAATTCACTAAGCAACAAGTGAGGAAACTAATCAATGAAGCAAAGAAGTTCTTGTGGGATGAACCCTATCTGTTCAGAAGGTGCTCTGATGGAATAATCAGGAGATGTATTCCTGAAAGTGAAACAAAAGATATATTATGGCATTGCCATGGCTCAGCTTATGGTGGACACTTTGGTCCAGAAAGAACAGCAGCAAAGATTCTACAAAGTGGTTTCTATTGGCCAACCATCTTCAAAGATGCCAGGGAGTTTGTCCACCAATGTAATGAATGTCAAAGAGCAGGAGGACTAACAAGAAGGAACGAGATGCCACAGAACTTCATTTTGGAAGTAGAATTATTTGATCTATGGGGCATTGATTTCATGGGACCCTTTCCTCCTTCTTATTCATTTAGATATATCTTGGTAGCAGTGGAATATGTTTCAAAATGGGTGGAAGCCTTAGCCACAACTACCTGTGATGCACAAATTGTCCTTCAATTCCTAAAGAAGCACATCTTTACTAGATATGGAGTGCCCAAGGGTCTCATCAGTGATGGTGGTGGCCATTTCTGTAATAGACAAATGGAGAAACTTCTCCACAAATATGGAGTTATTCATAAGGTAGCCACACCATATCATCCCCAAACTAATGGGCAAGCAGAATAAGCAAACAGGGAACTAAAGAAGATCCTAGAAAAAACAGTTGGTAGCACAAGAAAGGATTGGGCTAGGAAGTTGGAAGATGCACTTTGGGCATACAGAACAGCTTTTAAAACTCCTATTGGGAAATCCCCATTTCAACTGTTATATGGCAAATCTTGTCATCTCCCTGTAGAGCTTGAGCATAAAGCCTTTTGGGCCACTAAACTTCTAAATTTGGATTCTGAAGCAGCAGGAGAGAAAAGATTGTTGCAGCTGAATGAGCTAGATGAGTTTAGGCTAGAAGCCTATGAAAATACCAAGATATACAAGGAGAAAGCTAAGAGATGGCATGACAGGAAGATTTTGAAGAAAGAGTTCAAACCTGGACAACAAGTACTCCTGTATAATTCACGGCTCAAGATATTCCCTGGCAAGCTTAAGTCTAAATGGACTGGTCCATACTTGGTGACTAAGGTTTTTCCTTATGGGAGTATTGAATTGCTAGATGAAGCAACAAAGAGTCAGTTTACAGCAAATGGTCATAGAGCAAAACTGTATCTAGGGGGGCAATGGAACAAAGAAAAGGAGGTCCAGAACCTAAATCCCTCTTGAAGCAAAAATGAAGATGTCAAGCTAGTGACAATAAAAGAGCGCTTGTTGGGAGGCAACCCAACCTGAGGTAGTTTCTTTTCATAGCTTTTCAATAAAAATGTTGAATAATTGGTATGCATTGCAAGAGTTAAGTTTGGTGTTGCACACCAAAACAATTTGAGGGAGAATGAAAACTTCTAAGTTTGGTGTTCCACCAAAAATATCATTTAATACATTCTCACCTCTTGCATGATTCTAGCTCCAAGCAATCAAACATATTATTCAACTGTTGAATTGTTTTCTAGTTTTAATTTCATTCACTTTTAGCAAGGATACATGGTTTCAATTATGGTTAACTTGTTACATCTGAGGTAGTGGCAAACAATTAAGTTTGGTGTCCCTACACAAAAAAATCAATCCTGGAGCCACACTCAGTTTATGCATACTAACCATATAACTAAGGGCTTGAGAAGCAAGCAACTTTGAGGATTATGCAGAACATGAGTCAACAATTGAAGATACTATGCATCTTAACTCAAAGAGAACACAACAGAAGGAAGAATCAAAGGGCTGCAACTTCAAAGGTTGTATCTGAACTTAATCCTTGCTGCTGTGTATTGTTTCGAACATGGGAACCATTGCATGTCTTGCTAAAGTGTTCATCTAGTTGCAAGTGAAATTGCTTGTTAAAAATGCTAAGTCTGCATATTGCTTGTTATCCATCACTTAGCTTGAATATTGCTTTGTTTCCCATATGCTTAAATAAAAGAGTTTGGTTTGAATTGAAAAGTGAAATATCCAATATTGCATAAGTATGAATGGAAGTTGGTGGTGGTATATGTGTTTGATTAAATGCATAACTCATGAAATAATTGTTGCATAATATCATTCTCATTCAAGTGTGAGTTAGCTTGCTGTTATAAAAACTCCTATCAATAATGAAAAAGCCCTTGGTAACAAAAACAGAAAGAAAAAGGGAAAGAAAAAGCCAAAGTGGCAAGAAAAACAAAAAATAAAGGTTGGACACCAATAGCTTGAACCTTAGGACATATGCATGTGGTGTTCTTGTACTAAGATCTGCTTGGATGAGTAAATTCTAAGGGGTATTTTGAAACCCGGTCACTTAGATCAACTGATTTGGGATGGCCAATTGAAAATCCACAATAAAGAGCAACTTGGATACAAAACATTTAGTTATCCAAAGAGATGCTGGGCATCAATGATCCTAGGAAGAATTAATGAGCCATGTGTCTGTGGTGGAAAAATGTTGAGCAAAAAGAAAGAAAATAAAGCCAAAGGCTATGCTGCAGCATTTGACACCCAACCTCTAAAAGAATAATAAGCTTGTTAAAGCATTATAAGCCAAGAAAAGTTAGCAAGGGAAGAATCAAAGAGTGAGTCTTATAACAGCAAGTTTAGCAAACCTTTGATGCAAAATGTATATTATGTAACAAGAACAATAACTTGAGTTGTCATTGTCTGCATAAATGCCCCATAGATCAAGTTCTGCTATCTGCATAATAAGGATAAGTATCCTTTTCCTATTCATTTCATTTACTCTTAGTTTTGAGGCTTGCTTGGGGACAAGCAAGATTTAAGTTTGGTGTTGTGATGACAAGTCATCATATACCCATTTTTCAAGCTAATTTCACTTGTTTTGTTAGCATTTATGCACTTTCTTGCATCCTAAGTAAGTGATTTGGAGTGAAAATGCATAACTTCTCTAAATCAAGCAACCACCATGAAATTAATGTTAAATCATGAGGTTTGAGCTAATTTTAATTGAATTTTAATTGATTTATAAGCCTCTTGAATTTAGTGATACTTGGAGTGGTTGTTTTGGTTTATTGTAGGTGAAGAAAAGAAAAGAAAAGGAAAAGCGTGGCCTAAGAAGTGTAGCCTAAGGAAAGGAAAGCGTGGCCGAAGCAATAAGAAGCGTGCCGCATGCTAAGGGGGAGGCAACATTGCCCTCCACAAGGGCAGACTGCCCTCTAGGAGGGCAACATAAGAGAACCAAGAAGAGAAGGCAACTCTGCCCTGCCCACTACAAGGGCAGAGCACAAAATGTGCCTTGGACCAAGAGGAAGAGAACCTTGCCCTGCCCTTGTGGAGGGCAGAATCGGGCTCTCTAAGGAAGAAATTCAAGGGAAAAATGTCACCCATGCATGCTACAAGGATCGAACAAGGAACCATGAGGAAGCCAAGAACTAAGGTTGATTGCCGTGCCAAGAAGCCAAGGAAATTAATTGAATTTGTGCCCCAGCCGTGTTTCGAACACGGGACGTGGAAGAGGGAACTCTGCCCTGCCCTTGGCGCGGGCAGGGCAGTATTTGGATTGGCGCACGATCTTGGCGCACCACACACAAATCTGGCGCACCAAATCCTCTCCTGGCAGCACCAGCGCGCACCACAATCCTCTCCTGGCAGCACCAATTTTTTCTGCCCTGCCCTCCGCGAGGGCAGGGTAGCATCCTATGCACCAAGCTCAAATCTGGCGCGCCAACTTTTCCTGCCCTGCCCTTGGCGCGGGCAGGGCAGCGTTCCACGCATCAGGGCGCACCAAACTCGCACAAGGCCGCACCAGCCGCACCACGGACGCACCACCATGCACCAATTTTCTGCCCTGCCCTCCACAAGGGCAGGGCAGCCTCCTGGGAGTGACTTTTAATGGGCCAAAAATTCAAATTAAAAATCCATTTGAATTCATTTCTTCACCAAATCAAAAGCCCATCCAAATCCCAAAATCCAAGAATAGAAAGTGTATAAATAGAAGCTAGTTTGATGTAATTAGGACCTTTTTTTTTGGAATTTTTTTACCTTTTGACTTACTTTTGGTTTAGCCTTTGAATTTGCACTTTCTTTGAGCTTTCTTGAGAGACTTGACCGAGCACTAAGAGGATCAAGGGAGAATTGACTGATCTCCTTCCTCATTCGTACTTGGGCAATTCTACTCTTCTGTTTCTGAGTTTTGGGTGTGTGAAATTGAGGAAATTCTGTCTCAATTCCCATTCAAACTCTTTTCAATTTGTTTTCTGCATAATTGAATCTGATTTCTGTTCTTCTACTGCTTTCTCTTCTAATTCTTGTCAATTGCTTTGCTAACTTGGATCTAGGAAGGCAAATAGAGATCTAGGCTCTGCTACCTAGTCTCTTGAGACCTGAGACCCAATTTTACTTTTGGTTCTTCTGTGAACCTCTGCTACATTTTATTTCCTTTCTGTTTGAATGCTTATTGCTTCTGATTCAATTTTTGCTCTCTTAATTGTTGCAATTTACTTTCTCTTGGTTTAGATTCTGCAATCCCAGTCCTCAAACCCCTTTTATATTCAAGCCAGTTATCTTTCTTGCCATTTAAGTTACTGTAATTTACATTTCTTGCACTTTAAGTTTCAGTCATTTACTTTCTTGTTCTTTAAGCTTCTGCAAATTTATCTTCCTGTTCTTTAATTTACTGCACTTTTCCCTTCCCCCTTTACATTTACTGTCATTTACTTCTCGTTAAACACACATCACTCAACCAAAACTTGATTCGCTTGACTAAATCACCCACTAAACTAAAATTGCTCAATCCTTCAATCCCTGTGGGATCGACCTCACTCATGTGAGTTATTATTACTTGATGCGACCCGGTACACTTGCCGGTGAGTTTTGTGTTGGATCGTTTTCCACACATCACCCTCCGCGAGGGCAGGGCAGCATTTTGTTGTGGCATGAATCTGGCGCACCAAGGCACGATTCTGGCGCACCAAGGCACGATTCTGGCAGCACCAGCAGCGCACCACAGCACAATTCTGGCGCACCAACTTTTTCTGCCCTGCACTCCGCGAGGGCAGGGCAGCATTCTGCGCACTAAGCCTGCACCACGCCGCACCACGCACGCACCAAGCACCAAATCCTGCCCTGCCATCCACAAGGGCAGGGCAGCCTCCTGGAAGCTACTATTTTTGGGCCAAAAATTGAATTAAAAATCCAATTTAATTCATTTCTTCACCAAATCAAAAGCCCATCCAAATCCCAAAATCCAAGAATAGAAAGTGTATAAATAGGAGCTAGTTTGATGTAATTAAGACCTCTCACTTGACTTTTGAATTTTGCACTTTCTTTGAGCTTTGAATTTTTGTAACTTTTCTTGAGAGACTTGACCGAGATTTCAGAGAATTGGGGAGGAGAATTGATCTCTCTTCTTCCTCATTCTTGCTTGGGCATTTTTAATTTTCTTGTTTTGAGTCTCGGGTGTTAAGAATTGAGGAAATTCTGTCTCAATCTCCACTCAAGAGCTCTTTAATTTCTTTTCTGCATAATTGAATTCATTTACATTCTCTTTACTGCTTCTTCTTCAATTTCTTGTCAATTGCTTTGAGAACTTGGATCTAGGAAGGCAATTGAGATCTAGGCTCTGCTACCTAGTCTCTTGAGTCCTGAGGTCCCAATTTCCTTTTGGTTCTTCTGTGAACCCTACTGCACTTCACTTTCAATTTCTGTTTGAGTTTTCATTACTTTCGATTCAATTTCTGCTTTATTAATTGGGGCAATTCAATTTCTCTTTGTTTAGATTCTGCAATCCAGTCGTCGAATCCCTTTTACATTCAAGCAATTTACATTCCTTGCCATTTAAGTTACTGCAATTTACATTTCTTGCACTTTATGTTTCAGTCATTTACTTTCTTGTTCTTTAAGATTCAGCAAGTTTATTTTCCTGTCCTTTAATTTACTGCAATTTCCCCCTCTCCCTTTACATTCCAAGCAATTTAGCTTCTGTTAAAGATAAATCACTCAACCAACATTTGATTCGCTTGAATAAATCAACCACTAAACTAAAATTACTCAATCCTTCAATCCCTGTGGGATCGACCTCACTCATGTGAGTTATTATTACTTGATGCGACCCGGTACACTTGCCGGTGAGTTTTGTGTTGGATCGTTTTCCACACATCACTTAGTACTGCCTGGTGCAGCTTGCATTCCAGACAAACTTTGAGAAATCATATTGACTTGCTGAGTCAATATTTTGTTCTGAGCCAATATGGCATTTAGAGTATCAATCTCAAGAACTCCTTTCTTCTGATTTGTCCCATTGTTCACAGGATTCCTTTCAGAAGTGTACATGAATTAGTTATTTGCAACCATTTCAATGAGTTCTTGAGCTTCTGCAGGCGTCTTCTTCAGATGAGGAGATCCTCCAGCAGAGCTGTCCAATGACATCTTGGACAGTTCAGACAGACCATCATAGAAGATACCTATGATGCTCCATTCAGAAAGCATGTCAGAAGGACACTTTCTGATCAATTGTTTGTATCTTTCCCAAGCTTCATAGAGGGATTCACCTTCCTTCTGTCTGAAGGTTTGGACTTCCACTCTAAGCTTACTCAATTTTTGAGGTGGAAAGAACTTTGCCAAGAAGGCATTGACTAGCTTTTCCCAAGAGTTCAGGCTTTCATTAGGTTGTGAGTCCAACCATATCCTAGCTCTGTCTCTTACAGCAAAAGGGAATAGCATAAGTTTGTAGACCTCAGGGTCAACCCCATTGGTCTTGATAGTGTCATAGATTTGCAAGAATTCAGCTAAAAACTGATGAGGATCTTCCAATGGAAGTCCATGGAACTTGCAATTCTGTTGCATTAGAGAAACTAATTGAGGCTTAAGCTCAAAGTTGTTTGCTCCAATGGCAGGGATAGAGATGCTTCTCCCATAGAAGTCGGGAGTAGGTGCAGTAAAGTCACCCAGCACCTTCTTTGTATTGATGGCATTGTTGTTGTTTTTGGCTGCCATGTCTTCTTCTTGTTTGAAGATTTCTGTTTGGTCCTCTACAGAGAGTAGTGCGTTAGCTTCTCTTAGCTTTCGCTTCAAGGTCCTTTCAGTTTCAGGGTCAGCCTCAACGAGAATGCTTTTGTCTTTGCTCCTGCTCATATGAAAGAGAAGAGAACAAGAAAGTATGGAATCCTCTATGTCACAGGATAGAGATTCCTTGAGGTGTCAGAGGAAAAGTAGAATAGAAGGAGGAGGTAGAAGAATTCAAACTTATCAAGAGGGATAGAGTTCGAATTGTGCATTGAGGAGGAGTGTTAGTCCATAAATAGAAGGATGTGAGAAGAGGGGAAGAATTTTCAAAAATTAAAGTTGGGAAAGAAATAAAGTGATTTTGAAAAAGATTTTGAAATTAGAAATAAAAAAGATATGATTGAAAATTAATTTTGAAAAAGATGTGATTGAATAGATATGATTGAAAAGATATAGTTTTAAAAAAGATATGATTGAAAATATATGATTGAAAAATAATTTAAAAAGATTTGATTTTTAAAATTAATGACTTGGCTAACAAGAAATTTAAAAAATATGATTCAGACATTAAACCTTTCTCAATAGAAAAGGCAACATACTTGAAATGTTTGAATCAAATAATTAATTGTTAGCAAGTATTTTTGAAAATGGAAAGAAATTGATTTTGAAAATATATGATTGAAAAGATATGATTTGAAAAAGATTTGATTTTGAAAAATTATGAAAACTTCAAAAAAATTTGAATTAAAAACAAAATCTTCCCTCTTGTGCCAACCTGGCGTTAAACACCCAGAATGGTATACATGCTGGCGTTTAACGCCCAAAATGCTACCCTTTTGGGCATTAAACGCCCAGCCAGGTACCCTGGCTGGCGTTTAAACGCCAGTTTTCCTTCTTCACTGGGCATTTTGAACGCCCAGCTTTTTCTATGTAATTCCTCTGCTGTATGTTCTGAATCTTCAATTCTCTGTATTATTGACTTGAAAAGACACAAATTAAATTAATTTTTTTTTGAATTTTTATTGATGAGGAATAATCAAAATGCCACTAAGATCAAATAAACAATGCATGCAGGACACCAAACTTAGAAGTTTGTATACTACTGACACTAACAAATTGAGAATGCATATGAGAAACAACAAAACACTCAAGACAAGAGAATTTAAAGATCAGAACAAGGAGATCATCAAGAACAACTTGAAGATCAATGAAGTACATAATACATGTAATTTTCGAAAATTAGAAGAATAAAGACATGCAATTGACACCAAACTTAAAATTAGACACTAGACTCATACAAGAAACATAAAATATTTTTTATTTTAAGATTTTATAAATTTTTTTTGTGCTTTTTCGAAAATTATATGGAAAAGAAAATAAAGAGATTCAAATTTTTTAATGAGAATTCCAGGAATCATTGCAATGTTAGTCTAAAACTCCGGTCCAGGAATTAGACATGGCTTACTAGCCAGCCAAGCTTTCAGGGAAAGCTCCGGTCCAAAACACTAGACATGGCCAATGGCCAGCCAAGCTTTAGCAGATCATTACTTTCAATAGAAAAATTGATAGAAATCAACAAGCTCTCGTAATGATAAATTGAAACCTCGGTCCAAAAGATTAGACATGGTTTCACAACCAGCCAGGCTTCAACAAATAATCATGAAACTCTAGAATTCATTCTTAAAAACTCTGAAGAACAAATAATTTTTTTTTGGAATTTTTTGAAAATAAAAAGTAAAAAGGCTTAAACATAAAATAAAATTACTTAATCTGAGCAACAAGATGAACCGTCAGTTGTCCAAACTCGAACAATCCCCGGCAACGGCGCCAAAAACTTGGTGCACGAAATTGTGATCATCAATGGCGCCATCAACATGGTACGCTCAATTGAAATCTCAGCTCTTTATCACAACTTCACACAACTAACCAGTAAGTGCACTGGGTCGTCCAAGTAATAAACCTTACGCGAGTAAGGGTCGATCCCACGGAGATTGTTGGTATGAAGCAAGCTATGGTCATCTTGTAAATCTCAGTCAGGTGGATTCAAATGGTTATGGAGGATTAATGACTAAAAGATGAATAAAACATAAAATAAAGATAGAGATACTTATGTAATTCATTGGTGATTTACTATGAGTTTGTGTGTTTTTCTGTGATTTCAGGTATTTTCTAGCTGAAATTGAGGGACCTGAGCAAAAATCTTATTCAGAGACTGAAAAGGACTGCAGATGCTGTTGGATTTTGACCTCCCTGCACTCGAAGTGGATTTTCTAGAGTTACAGAAGCCCAATTGGCGCGCTCTCAACGGTGTTGGAAAGTAGACATCCTGGGCTTTTCAGCAATGGTTAATAGTCCATACTTTTCCCGAGATTTGATGGCTCAAACCGGCGTTCCAAATCAGCTCAAAAATGCCCGGCGTTAAACGCTGGAACTGGCACAAGAATGGGAGTTAAACGCCCAAACTGGCACAAAAGCTGGCGTTTAACTCCAAGAAGAGTCTCTACACGAAAATGCTTCAATGCTCAGCCCAAGCACACACCAAGTGGGCCCGGAAGTTGATTTTTCTGTCATTTACTCATTTCTGTAAACCTTAGGCTACTAATTCTTTATAAATAAGACCTTTTGCTATTGTATTTTCATCTTGGTAGCTATCTTTGAGTAATTTTATGCTATCTTAGATCATTGGGAGGCTGGCCATTCGGCCATGCCTAGACCTTGTTCTTATGTATTTTCAACGGTGGAGTTTCTACACACCATAGATTAAGGTGTGGAGCTCTGCTGTACCTCGAGTATTAATGCAATTACTATTGTTCTTCTATTCAATTCAGCTTGTTCTTATTCCAAGATATTCATTCGCCTCAAGAACTTGATGAATGTGATGATTATGTGACGCTCGTCATCATTCTCACTTATGAACGCGTGCCTGACAACCACTCCCGTTCTACAAGCAAACAGGGCTTGAATGTTTATCTCTTGGATTCTTTAATCGGAATCTTCGTGGTATAAGCTAGAATTGATGGCGGCATTCAAGAGAATCCGGAAGGTCTAAACCTTGTCTGTGGTATTCTGAGTAGGATTCAATGATTGAATGACTGTGACGAGCTTCAAACTCGCGATTGTGGGGCGTTAGTGACAGACGCAAGAGAATCACTGGATTCTATTCCGACATGATCGAGAACTGACAGCTGAATAGCCGTGCCGTGATAGGGTGCGTTGAACATTTTCATTGAGAGGACGGGACTGTAGCCATTGACAACGGTGATGCCCAACATACAGCTTGCCATGGAAAGGAGTATGAAGGATTGGATGAAGACAGTAGGAAAGCAGAGAGACGGAAGGGACAAAGCATCTTCATACGCTTATCTGAAGTTCTCACCAATGAATTGCATAAGTATCTCTATCTTTATCTTTATGTTTTATTCATATATCATCCATAACCATTTGAGTCTGCCTGACTAAGATTTACAAGGTGACCATAGCTTGCTTCATACCAACAATCTCCATGGGATCGACCCTTACTCGCGTAAGGTTTATTACTTGGACGACCCAGTGCACTTGCTGGTTAGTTATGTGAATTTGTGATGCCATGGTATTGAGCACCAAGTCTTTGGAGCCATTACTAGGGATTATTTGAGTAGTGAAGAAAAGAGATCACAATTTCGTGCACCAGATCACAACTTTATTTCTTTTTTTTCGTTTTTTTTCCACTGCTTTTTCTTGCTTCAAGAATCATTTTTATGATTTTTCAGATCCTTAGTAACATGTCTCTTTTCTCATCATTCTTTCAAGAGCCAACCATTCATGAACAACAAATTCAAAAGACATATGCACTGTTTAAGCATACATTCAGAAAACAAAAGTATTGCCACCACATCAAAATAATTAATCTGTTATAAAATTCAAAATTCATGCAATTCTTCTCTTTTTTTTCAATTAAGAACATTTTTCATTCAAGAAAGGTGATGGATTCATAGGACATTCATAACTTTAAGTCATAGACACTAAGACCTAATGATCATAAGACACAAACATAGATAAACATAAGCATTAAAATTCGAAAAACAGGAAAATAAAGAACAAGGAAATTAAAGAACGGGTCCACCTTAGTGATGGCGGCTTGTTCTTCCTCTTGAAGATCTTGTGGAGTGCTTGAGCTCCTCAATGTCTCTTCCTTGCCTTTGTTGTTCCTCTCTCATGATTCTTTGATCTTCTCTAATTTCATGGAGGAGGATGGAATGTTCTTGGTGCTCCACCCTTAGTTGTCCCATGTTGGAACTCAATTCTCCTAGGGAGGTGTTGATTTGCTCCCAATAGTTTTGTGGAGGAAAGTGCATCCCTTGAGGTATCTCAGGGATTTTATGATGAGTGGGATCTCTTGTTTGCTCCATCCTTTTCTTAGTGATGGGCTTGTCCTCATCAATGAGGGTTTCTCCCTCTATGTCAATTCCAACTGAATAATAGAGGTGACAGATGAGATGAGGAAAGGCTAACCTTGCCAAGGTAGAGGACTTGTCCGCCACCTTATAAAGTTCTTGGGCTATAACCTCATGAACTTCTACTTCCTCTCCAATCATGATGCTATGAATCATGATGGCCCGGTCTATAGTAACTTCGGACCGATTGCTAGTGGGAATGATTGAGGGTTGGATAAACTCCAACCATCCCCTAGCCACGGGCTCGAGGTCATGCCTTCTTAGTTGAACCGGCTTCTCTCTTGAATCTCTCTTCCATTGAGCGCCCTCTTCACAAAGTTGACCCTTCTAGTGTAAAGGTGTTCATCTCCTTGCATCATGGGCAAGTTGAATGCCAACCTTATATTTTACGGACTGAAATCTAAGCATTTCCCCCGAACCATTGTAAGCCATTTCTTTTGGTTTGGGTTCACACTTTGATCATGGCTCTTGGTGATCCATGCATTGACATAGAACTCTTGAACCATTAAGATTCTGACTTGTTGAATGGGGTTGGTAAAAACTTCCCAACCTCTTCTTCGAATCTCATGTCGGATCTCCGGGTATTCACTCTTTTTGAGTTTGAAAGGGACCTCGGGGATCACCTTCTTCATGGCCACAACTTCATAGAAGTGGTTTTGATGCACCCTTGAGATGAATCTCTCCATCTCCCATGACTCGGAGGTGGAAGCTTTTGCCTTCCCTTTCCTCTTTCTAGAGGTTTCTCCGGCCTTGGATGCCATAAATGGTTATGGAAAAACAAAAGGCAATGCTTTTACCACACCAAACTTAGAAGGTTTGCTCGTCCTCGAGCAAAAGAAGAAAGAAGAGAGTAGAAGAAGAAGAAATAGAGGAGATGGAGATGGCTTTGTGGTTCGGCCAAAGGGGGAGAAGTAGTGTTTAGGTTGTGTGAAAATGAAGGAGTGAAGATGGGTTTATATAGGGGTGGAGAGAGGGTTAGGGTTCGGTTATGAATGGGTGGGTTTGGGAGGGAAAGTGGTTTGAATTTGAATGGTGAGGTAGGTGGGGTTTTATGAAGGATGGATGTGAGTGGTGAAGAGAAAGATAGGATTTGATAGGTGAGGGGTTTTTGGGGAAGAGTGGTTGAGGTGATTGGTGAATGGGTGAAGAAAAAGAGAGATGGTGGTGGGGTAGGTGGGGATCCTGTGGGATCCACAGATCCTGAGGTGTCAAGGAAAATTCATCCTTGCACCAAGTGGCGAGCAAAAATGCTCTTCATGCCAATTCTGGCGTTAAACGCCGGGCTGGTGCCCATTTCTGGCGTTTAACGCCAACTTCTTGCCCTTTCCTGGCGTTTAACGCCAGTCTGGTGCCCCTTTCTGGCGTTAAACGCCCAGAATGGTGCCAGACTGGGCGTTAAACGCCCATTTGCTGCCTTTACTGGCGTTTAAACGCCAGCAAGATCTTCCTCCAGGGTGTGCTATTTTTCTTTCTGTTTTTCATTCTGTTTTTGCTTTTTCAACTGATTTTGTGACTTCTCATGATCATCAACCTACAAAAAACATAAAATAACAAAGGAAAATAGATAAATTTAACATTGGGTTGCCTCCCAACAAGCGCTTCTTTAATGTCAGTAGCTTGACAGTGTGCTCTCATGGAGCCTCACAGATACTCAGAGCAATGTTGGAACCTCCCAACACCAAACTTAGAGTTTGAATGTGGGGGTTCAACACCAAACTTAGAATTTGGTTGTGGCCTCCCAACACCAAACTTAGAGTTTGATTGTGGGGGCTCTGTTTGACTCTATTTTGAGAGAAGCTCTTCATGCTTCCTCTCCATGGTGACAGAGGAATATCCTTGAGCCTTAAACACAAAGGATTCTTCATTCACTTGAATGATCAATTCTCCTCTGTCCACATCAATCACAGCCTTTGTTGTGGCTAGGAAGGGTCTGCCAAGGATGATGGATTCATCCATGCACTTCCCAATTTCTAGGACTATGAAATTAGCAGGGATGTAATGGTCTTCAATCTTTACCAGAACATCCTCTACAAGCCCATAAGCTTGTTTTCTTCAATTGTCTGCCATCTCTAGTGAGATTCTTGCGGCTTGTACCTCAAAGATCCCTAACTTCTCCATTACAGAGAAAGGCATGAGGTTTACACTTGACCCTAGGTCACACAAGGCCTTCTTGAAGGTCATGGTGCCTATGGCACAAGGTATTGAGAACTTCCCAGGATCTTGTCTCTTTTGAGGTAATTTCTGCCTAGACAAGTCATCCAGTTCTTTGGTGAGCAAAGGAGGTTCGTTCTCCCAAGTCTCATTACCAAATAACTTGTCATTTAGCTTCATGATTGCTCCAAGGTACTTAGCAACTTGCTCTTCAGTGACATATTCATCCTCTTCAGAGGAAGAATACTCATCAGAGCTCATGAATGGCAGAAGTAAATCCAATGGAATCTCTATGGTCTCAGTGTGAGCCTCAGATTCCCATGGTTCCTCATTAGGGAACTCATTGGAGGCCAGTGGACGTCCATTGAGGTCTTCCTCAGTGGCGATCACTGCCTCTTCCTCCTCTCCAAGTTCGGCCATGTGGGTTATGTTAATGGCCTTGCATTCTCCTTTTGGATTCTCTTCTGTATTGCTTGGAAGAGTACTAGGAGGGAGTTCAGTAATTTTCTTGCTCAGCTGTCCCACTTGTGCCTCCAAGTTTCTAATGGAGGACCTTGTTTCAGTCATGAAACTTTGAGTGGTTTTGATTAGATCAGAGACCATGGTTGCTAAGTCAGAGTGGCACTGCTTAGAATTCTCTGTCTGTTGCTGAGAAGATGATGGAGAAGGCTTGCCATTGCTAAACCTGTTTCTTCCACCATTATTGTTGTTGAAACCTTGTTGAGGTCTCTGTTGATCCTTCCATGAGAGATTTGGATGATTTTTCGATGAAGAATTATAGGTGTTTCCATTAGGTTCTCTCATGTAATTCACCTCTTCCATTGAAGGGTTCTCAGGATCATAAGCTTCTTCTTCAGATAAGGCATCTTTAGTACTGCCTGGTGCATTTTGCTTTCCAGACAGACTTTGAGAAATCAAATTCACTTGCTGAGTTAATATTTTGTTCTGAGCCAATATGGCATTCAGAGTATCAATCTCAAGAACTCATTTCTTCTGATTCGTCCCATTGCTCACAGGATTCCTTTCAGAAGTGTACATGAATTGGTTATTTGCAACCATTTCAATGAGCTCTTGAGCTTCAGCAGGCATCTTCTTCAGATGAAGAGATCCTCCAGCAGAACTATCCAATGACATCTTGGACAGTTCAGACAGACCATCATAGAAGATACATATGATGCTCCATTCAGAAAGCATGTCAGAGGGACACTTTCTGATCAATTATTTGTATCTTTCCCAAGCTTCATAGAGGGATTCACCTTCCTTCTGTCTGAAGGTTTGGACTTCCACTCTAGCTTACTCAATTTTTGAGGTGGAAAGAACTTTGCCAAGAAGGCATTGACTAGCTTTTCCCAAGAGTTCAGGCTTTCTTTAGGTTGTGAGTCCAACCATATCCTAGCTCTGTCTCTTACAGCAAAAGGGAACAGCATAAGTCTGTAGACCTCAGGGTCAACCTCATTGGTCTTGACAGTGTCACAGATTTACAAGAATTCAGCTAAAAACTGATGAGGATCTTCCAATGGAAGTCCATGGAATTTGCAATTCTGTTGCATAAGAGAAACTAATTGAGGCTTAAGCTCAAAGTTGTTTGCTCCAATGGCAGGGATAGAGATGCTTCTCCCATAGAAGTCGGGAGTGGGTGTAGTAAAGTCACCCAGCACCTTCCTTGCATTGTTGGCATTGTTGTTGTTTTCGGCTGCCATGGGTTCTTCTTCTTTGAAGATTTCTGTTAGATCCTCTATAGAGAGTTGTGCTTTAGCTTCTCTTAGCTTTCGCTTCAAGGTCCTTTCAGGTTCAGGGTCAGCCTCAACAAGAATGCTTTTGTCTTTGCTCCTGCTCATATGAAAGAGAAGAGAACAAGAAAATATGGAATCCTCTATGTCACAGTATAGAGATTCCTTGAGGTGTCAGAGGAAAAGAAAAATAGAAGGAGGAGGTAGAAGAATTTGAACTTATCACCAAAGACAGAGTTCGACTTGTGCATTGAGGAGGAATGTTAGTCCATAAATAGAAGGATGTGAGAAGAGGGGAATAAATTTTCAAAAATTAAGTAAAAGATTTTAAAAACATGTTGAAAAAAACTAATTGATTTTCGAAAACTATGAGTGGAAAAGTAATCAAGTGATTTTTGAAAAAGATTTTGAAATAAGAAATTACAAAGATATGATTGAAAACTATTTTGAAAAAGATGTGATTAAAGAGATATGATTGAAAAGATATAGTTTTAAAAAGATATGATTGAGAAGATATGATTTGAAAAACAATTAAAAAAAAGATTTGATTTTGAAAACTAATGACTTGGCTAACAAGAAAGATATGATTCATACATTAAACCTTTCTCAACAGAAAAGGCAACATATTCTGAGATGTTGAATCAAATCATTAATTGATAGCAAGTATTTTTGAAAATGGAAAGAAATTGATTTTGAAAATATATGATTGAAAAGATATGATTTGAAAAAGATTTGATTTTGAAAAAATTTGAAAACTTGAAAAAAAAATTGAGTTAAAAACAGAATCTCCCCTCTTGTGCCATCCTGGCGTTAAACGCCCAGAATGGTATACATTCTGGCGTTTAACGCCCAAAACACTACCCTTTTGGGCGTTAAACGCCCAACCAGGCACCCTGGTTGGCGTTTAAACGCCAGTTTTCCTTATTCACTGGGCATTCTGAACGCCCAGCTTTTTCTGTGTAATTCCTCTGCTGTATGTTCTGAATCTTCAATTCTCTGTATTATTGACTTGAAAAGACACAAATTAAAAATTTTTTTTGGATTTTTAATAATGAGGAATAATCAAAATGCAATCAAATAAACAATGCATGCAAGACACCAAACTTAGCAGTTTGTATACTACTGACACTAACAAAATGAGAATGCATATGAGAAACAACAAAACACTCAAGACAAGAGAATTTAAAGATCAGAGTAAGGGAATCATCAAGAACAACTTGAAGATCAATAAAGACACATGAATGAATTCAAAGAAAATGCAAGAAAAAAGAAATATGCAATTGACACCAAACTTAAAATGAGACACTAGACTTAACAAGAAATAAAAATATTTTTGGTTTTTATGATTTTGTAATTTTTTTTTTGGTTTTTTTCGAAATTTGAGTGGAAAAGAAAAATAAAGATATCAAAATTCTTAATGAGAATTCCAGGAATCATGCAATGTTAGTCTAAAGCTTTAGTCTAAAGAAATTAGACATGGCTAGCCAAGCTTCAGCAAGACATTACATTCAAGAGCAAAATTGATGAGAATCAATCAGCTTTGGTGATGATAAGAACATCACCTTGAAACACTAGAATTCATTCTTAAGAACTCTGAAGAAAAATACCTAATCTAAGCAACAAGATGAACCGTCAGTTATCCAAACTCAAAAATCCCCGGCAACGGCGCCAAAAACTTGATGTACGAAATTGTGATCATCAATGCCGCCATCAACATGGTACGCTCAATTGAAATCTCAACTCTTTATCACAACTTCGCACAACTAACCAGCAAGTGCACTGGGTCGTCCAAGTAATAAACCTTACGCGAGTAAGGGTCGATCCCACGGAGATTGTTGGTATGAAGCAAGCTATGGTCACCTTGTAAATCTCAGTCTGGCAGATTCAAATGGTTATAAATGATATATGAATAAAGCATAAAGATAGAGATACTTATGTAATTCATTGGTGAGAATTTCAGATAACCGTATGGAGATGCTTTGTCCCTTCCGTCTCTCTGCTTTCCTACTGTCTTCATCCAATCCTTCTTACTCCTTTCCATGGCAAGCTGTATGTTGGGCATCACTGTTGTCAGTGGCTACAGTCCCGTCCTCTCAGTGAAAATGTTCAACGCGCTCTATCACAGCACGGCTAATCATCTGTCGGTTCTCAATCAGGTTGGAATAGAATCCAGTGATTCTTTAGCATCTGTCAGTAACGCCCAGCCTTCAGGAGTTTGAAGCTCGTCACAGTCATTCAATCCTTGAATCCTACACAGAATACCATAGACAAGGTTTTGACCTTCCGGATTCTCTTGAATGCCGCCATCAGTTCTAGCTTATACCACGAAGATTCCGATTAAGGGATCCAAGAGATATCCACTCAATTTAAGGTAGAACGGAGGTGGTTGTCAGGCACACGTTAATAGGTGAGAATGATGATGAGTGTCACGGATCATCACATTCATCAAGTTGAGGAACAAGTGATATCTTAGAACAAGAATAAGCCGAATTGAATAGAAGAACAATAGTAATTGCATTAATACTCGAGGTACAGCAGAGCTCCACACCTTAATCTATGGTGTGTAGAAACTCCACCATTGAAAATACATAAGTGATAATAGTGATCATTGGCTTTGGCCCCAGAGAGGGAACCAGAAGAACCAAGATCAGAGTACAATAGTAAAAGGTCCTATATGTAGAGAACTAGTAGCCTAGGGTTTACAGAAATGAGTAAATGACATAAAAATCCACTTCCGGGCCCACTTGGTGTGTGCTTGGGCTGAGCATTGAAGCATTTTCGTGTAAAGACTTTTCTTGGAGTTAAACGCCAGCTTTTGTGCCAGTTTAGGCGTTTAACTCCCATTCTTGTGCCAGTTCCGGCGTTTAACGCCGAGCAGTTTTGAGCTGATTTGAAGCGCCGATTTAGGCCATCAAATCTCGGGCAAAATATGAACTATTATATATTGCTGGAAAGCCCAGGATGTCTACTTTCCAACGCAGTTGAGAGCGCGCCAATTGGGATTCTGTAGCTCCAGAAAATCCACTTCAAATGTAGGGAGGTCAGAATCCAACAGCATCTACAGTCCTTATCAGCCTCTGAATCAAATTTTTGCTCAGGTCCCTCAATTTTAGCCAGAAAATACCTGAAATCACAGAAAAACACACAAACTCATAGTAAAGTCCAAAAATGTGAATTTTAACTAAAAACTAATAAAAATATAATAAAAACTAACTAAAACATACTAAAAACATACTAAAAACAATGCCAAAAAGCGTATAAATTATCCGCTCATCACCTATGAACCTGAAATCACTCAACAAACATATCAAGGTATCAGATGGAATTAAAGTGAGTTAAAATCACCAATTTAAAGGCCTAAAAAGCATGTTTTTACACTTAAGCACAATTCAAGGGAGAATTACAAAACCATGCTATTTTATTGAACAAATGTGGGAAAAATGATAAAATCCCCACAAATTAAGCACAAAATAAACCACGAAATTGGAGTTTATCAAATCTCCCCATACTTAAACTAAGCATGTCCTTATGTTAAAATCAAAAAAGAAGTAAAGGGTATCAACATTTATTCAATGCAAACTAACTAAATGCAATCTATCTAAATGAATGCAACTATTTGGTCAAAATAAGTCAATTTCCAAGAATACGTATAAGTACAAGGGCTAAAGCAAAGCAATCAAAGCAAATTCACAATTGAATTGAATCATTGAAAGATTTTACAAACTTGCAAGAAAAGATGATAATAGGTGGAAACACGTAATTGAGCGATCGAACCCTCACCGGATGTGTATCCGCTCTAGGCACTCAAGTGTATGGGGTTGATTCACTCAATTCTCCCCTAATCATGCTTTCCAAGATTTGTTTTTCATCTAACAATCAACAATTATTTCATGCATGCATACAAATATCATGAGGGCTTTCCCGTAGGTTGTAATGGGACTAGGGTTAAGGTAAGGATGCATACGGTCAAGTGGACTAGAATTTGAATCTTTGATTAACCTAAGCTTCCCACCTAACCTATATAACAACCTATACAATTCAAAGCTAACCTAACTACCCATTCTTCACTTTTTCACACACTCATGGATTCCATTTTTGGTCACTACACATACGCATTGATTTTTTTATTGAGCTTTACTTGGGGCATTTTGTCCCCATCTTATTGTTTTTCTTTTTCTTTCTTTTCTATTTTTTTGACATATATATATATATATTATTTTGTATATATCTATTTTTTCTTTTTGCAATAAAGTATATACAAAAGTATCAATGCATATGGTTTTACATTCAATGCATGAGTATGCACCCAATTCCCAAAATTTGACAAAAATACAAAAATTCACTTTCATCCCAACCAATGTTCCCCAACCTCCCTGATGCATGAAAACTTGTCTCTCAACAAATTTCCCTTCGGCAAGTATACTGAATTGTCGTCAAGTAAAAATTCACAATAGAGTGAGGTTGAATCCCATAGGGATTGATTAGTCAAGCAACCTTAGTTGGAAGAATATGCTAGTTGAGCTAAACAGAGTGTAGTTGATGTTGTAGGAAATTAAATGGCAAGAAAGTAAATTGCAGGAAATAAAGTGCAGAATCTTAAATGGGGAATCGGGGGAGATGAACATGGAAATAAATGGCAGAAAGTAAAAAGAATGGGTAAGATCAGATATGGGGAATTCATTGGGCTCAGGAGATGTTGTATTCTCTGGATCAAATTCATTTTCATCTCTTCCTCAATCAAAGCATCTATTGATCTCCTTGGCAATCTTAAGTGATTGAGTTCCAATTCCTTGGCAACCCAATCTCTCTAAGCTTGAATAATTGCCCAATTTCTTGATTTAATTGCTCATGGGAAGAGATAAAGTGTGGTCACTGATTATACCACATGTATTTCTGAATCAAAGTGTTGGGAGGATTACATGTCACTATATCCGCCCAGACCCCAATTTGGTCCAACATGAGAAAGTATTTCTAGCATGATCTCCTCATCCCTTTTCCAAGGCTCAAAGGAGATCCAATTATGGAGAGTTTCTTTTCCAAGACAACAAACCAATTGAATTAAGATCGAAAGCTTTCTAGTAAATCAAGAGAAAAGAAAGAAGAAGAAGAATGAAAACTATAATTGATCCATCAAACTACAACAGAGCTCCCTAACCCAATGAAAGGGGTTTAGTTGTTCATAGCTCTAGAAATGGAAAATGGCAAAAAATATTACATGCTTAGCTAGAAAAATGCAGAAAAGTAAATATACAGAGGGTAGTTCTCCAAAATGCCAAGCCTCTCTATAGTTCAAAACTACTCCTATATATACTACTCTTCTTGATCTTCTAGTGAGTTCTTCGAGTCTTGAATGTGGGCATTGGATCTTGAGTTGAAGCAGTTATAATCTTTAGTGGGCTCAGCTTGCAGAAAAGTGTGAGTTAGGCATGGGCGTTATTGATGTTAACGTTAAGTGAGAATGTGGGTTCGAGAACGTTAGTAGCAATCACCTTTTTCACTAACATTCCAACCTCATATTCATGTTAACTTCAACGTTAGTGGCACTAACGTTGCCTTATGATCCTTCACAAGCGTTATTGGGAATCACCTTTTCCAATAACGTTGCCTTGTGCCCCTCTTTCCCTACGTTAGAGTTCACGTTAGTATAACTAACGTGACTCTTAACGTGGGCATGCCTATCTTTGACAGTGTTAGTGACACTTACCTTTGTCACTAAGGCTCCAAATGCCCCTCCTCCCCATGTTAGAGTTCACGTTAACTAGGTTAACGTGGCCACTAATGTGGTAGTGAATGCCATCTCCAATGTTAGTGACAATGGTGAGTATCACTAACGTTGGCTCATCAATCTCAGCTCCATGTTAACTTTCACGTTAGTGGTCTTAACGTGACCACTAATGTAGGCAATGCTAGCTTGATCCAACGTTAGTGACAAAGGTGAGTGTCACTAACATTGGAATTGTCTTACCTTCCACGTTGGAGTTCACGTTAACAAAGTTAACGTGACTTTTAATGTGGCCAATTGCCACTTTGTAGCGTTAGTGGTGTTCACATTTACCACTAACGCTGGAGCTCCCTTTTTCTCCACGTTAACTACCACGTTAATGTAATTAACATAGCAATTAACGTGGGTTTATGATGGCTTCGTAGGTGTTATTGTCGACCACCTTTCTCATTAACGTTGCAAGCTCATTCCCGTTCCACGTTAGTGGTCACGTTAATTAGATTAACGTGGCTCCTAACATGGTTCTTCCTTGCTTCCTTTGTCCTGAAATCAGGCAAATAAAGTGCATCAAAGCTCTAGCCCAAGTCATGAGATTATGCATCATCAATTTGTCATTCAATCCTTGAAAAATCCTCATGAAATCATGTAAAATTCACAATAATTGCTTGAATTAAGGTGTAAGTGTATTTTCATCCAAAACTTGCCTTATTCACTAAGAAAATGTATGAAACTACCCTAAAACAGTAAAGAAAAGGTCAGTGAAACTGGCCTAGATGCTCTGGCATCACAACACCAAACTTAAAGCTTGCTTGTCCCTAAGCAAGTACTAAAACATAGGAAGAATGAATGAACGAGACAAGATGAACAAGATAAAAGTAAAATTCCTGGTTTATGGGGTTTCATGCATAGCAACTTAGGTTCATTCCTTTACTAGGTTTCAAGCCTTTATCATGCCCTTGAACACTTGTTTGATTGCATCTTTTGAGACTTCCTAATTATTGATTCTCCTTTCCCTTCCAGGATTTATTGCATTTATTTTTAGGCTGAGTGCTCTGTAAGAGGGTGACTCTTTAAGATAAGCTTTCAGCCAACACTCCTCAAGGTGCTAGGTGTTAAGACACCCCTAAGGACTTACTCCCTCAAGTCTCTTTCTCCCATACATACACACCATAGACACATGGTTTGTTATTTTTCTTTCTTGAGACCTTGGTATCCAGCACCTCTTTGGGTTGCTAAGTGCTCTGTAGCAAATGTTATTCTTAATAGTAGACTTTCAGCTGATAATCCCAGATTAGTTAACCCAAGTTACCAGGTGATAAGGCACCCCTAAGAGCTTATTCATCCAAACATATCCCTTGCACATGAACACCACAGACACATGCCTCAATATTCAAACCCTTGGTACCTAGCATTATTTCTCATTGTTTTTCTTTCCTTTTCACTTTTATTGGTCTTTCTCTTTTCTTATTGGGATTTCATTATTTGGTTAGTCTCATAGGATGTGTTTCAAGCATAGGATTCAGGATAGATAGTTGTCTTCCTACCTTGTTGGTGAACCAACTTAGCTAATTAATCACCCTACCACAAACATTCAAAATTCACTTTACAAGATAACTCCACTCTTGTTCTTTTCTTAACAATTTCTTTTTAATTGGCTTAAAGGACAACCATACATATAAGCAAGATGACTATGAACACTAGGGAAATTAGACTAGTCAGCATGGACCTAAGTAACAAAATTTTAAAGCATAATTGAAGATTCCTAAGCTACTATGGAAGCATGTTCTATTTCATACATGATTTGTCTTATTTAAAGCTTTGAAAGAGATAGAACTAAGAAGGAACTCCACCACCTTTCACTTATTGGAATGCTCATGTTCTTTTGCTTCCTTGTCTTCTTTATGTCCACTTGTGCTTCCTTTCATCCGATTCATTCTGGCTATTTTCCAATCTTCTAGTGCCTTCCTTACTGATTCATGACTCTTTTCGGCCCTTTCTCGTTCCACTCGTGCTAATTCATCTTTTACGTCCTCATATTTTGTGATCCCAGATGTAATATAGGTAGTTTTCCGACTAAGTACCCAAGCCTGGCTTGGGTGTTTACATGATATCCAGTTTCACTCATGTAAACCCCTTCTGAAAATACTCTGTATTCATCGAAAAGATCTGCCTGTTCTCTTTGTTTCCTATGCATCTCATGAATGTGTGCACCTTGATGTGCTTGGATGTTGATTAGATTTTGGATGGCTTCTTGTTGTTGATCTTTCTTTTGGTTCAAGTTATGGAAGGACTCACTCCATTGTCTCCCTTGTTCCAATTGTTGTTCCATCAATTGTTTTTGCCATTCCCCTTGCTGATTCATCCATCTAGAGAGTGATTCTTCTTGGCGGTCCATTATTTGCATTTGAAGCTCCTTCTGTGCCCCTTGATTTTCCATGTATTGCCTTGACAAGGTATCAATAGCCTCTTGTAATTGGTGCATGTCTAAGGTGGCTAGGGCTTGCTCCTGTGGATGCTGTCCTTCCTCAGCTCGATGGGCTGGCCTCTTTCTTAGTCTTCGTTGATGTAGGGGAGGTGCAGCAGCATGCATCCAACGAAAAGTAATTGGAAGGACAACTTTGATCCATTCGGGATTTCCAACTTCGAACACCACCCCAGCCTTGTTGCAAAGGCGGAGAATAGTGCTGGGGTAGCCTAACCTTCCTCCAGAATCACTCTTCTCAGCCAACTTCCGAATACCTTGGGCTATTGATGAGCGGATAATTTGTACGCTTTTTGGCACTGTTTTTAGTATGTTTTTAGTATGATCTAGTTGGTTTTTAGTATATTTTTGTTAGTTTTTAGTTAAAATTTACTTTTCTGGACTTTACTATGAGTTTGTGTGTTTTTCTGTGATTTCAGGTATTTTCTGGCTGAAATTGAGGGACCTGAGCAAAAATCTGATTCAGAGACTGAAAAGGACTGCAGATGCTGTTGGATTCTGACCTCCCTACACTCGAAGTGGATTTTCTGGAGCTACAGAAGCCCAATTGGCGCGCTCTTAACGGCGTTGGAAAGTAGACATCCTGGGCTTTCGAGCAATATATGATAGTCCATACTTTGCCCAAGATTTGATGGCCCAAACTGGCGTTCAAAGTTACCCTCAGAATTTCTAGCGTTAAACGCCGGAACTGGCATAAAAATTGGAGTTAAACGCCCAAACTGGGACCAAAGCTGGCGTTTAACTCCAGAAAGAGTCTCTACACGAAAATGCTTCAATGCTCAGCCCAAGCACACACCAAGTGGGCCCGGAAGTGGATTTTTATGTCATTTACTCATTTCTGTATACCCTAGGTTACTAGTTCACTATTAATAGGATCTTTTGACATTGTATCTGGACCTCATGACACTTTACACGTTTCTTTGTGTACCTTCCACGGCATGAGTCTCTAAACCCCATGGTTGGGGGTGAGGAGCTCTGCTGTGTCTTGATGGATTAATGCAATTACTACTGTTTCTTATTCAATCATGCTTGCTTCCGTTCTAAGATATCACTTGTTCTTAACCCGGATGAATGTGATGATCTGTGACACTCATCATATTCTCAACTATGAATGCGTGCCTGACAACCACCTCCGTTCTATCTTAGATTGAGAAGATATCTCTTGGATTCCTTAACCAGAATCTTCGTGGTATAAGCTAGAACTGATGGCGGCATTCAAGAGAATCCGGAAGGTCTAAACCTTGTTTGTGGTATTCTGAGTAGGATTCAATGATTGAATGACTGTGACGAGCTTCAAACTCCTGAGGGCGGGGCGTTAGTGACAGATGCAAAAGAATCACTGGATTCTATTCCGGCCTGATTGAGAACCGACAGATGGATAGCCGTGCCGTGACAGGGTGCGTTGAACATTTCCACTGAGAGGATGGGAGGTAGCCACTGACAACGGTGAAACCCTTGCATACAGCTTTCCATGGAAGGAGCCTTGCGTGCTTGAAGAAGAAGACAGTAGGAAAGCAGAGCTTCAGAAGATGGAGCATCTCCAAAACCTCAACCTATTCTCTATCACTGCAAAACAAGTACTCAATTCACGTTCTTTTACTTTTCACAATCAATCCTGATAATTTCTGATATCCTGACTAAGATTTACAAGATAACCATAGCTTGCTTCAAGCCGACAATCTCCGTGGGATCGACCCTTACTCACGTAAGGTATTACTTGGACGACCCAGTGCACTTGCTGGTTAGTTGTGCGGGATTGCAAAGTGTGATTGCAATTTCGTGCACCAAGTTTTTGGTGCCGTTGCCGGGGATTGTTCGAGTTTGGACAACTAACGGTTTATCTTGTTGCTTAGATTAGGACTATTTTATTTTTGTTAGTTTAGAGTCTTTTATTTGAGTTTAGTTTTATATTTTAAGTTTGGTGTCTTCTTTGTGTTTTCCTTTAAGTTTTCGAAAATTTGTGTTTGATTTTCTAAAAATTTTAAGTTTGGTGTCTTTTGTGATTTTATTCACTTAAAAATTTTTCAAAAATTTGTTCTTGGTGTTCATCTTGATCTTCAAAGTGTTCTTGGTGTTCATCTTGACATTCAAAGTTTTCTTGTCCGTTCTCTTTGTTTTGATCTAAAATTTCTAAGTTTAGTGTCGTTTTGTTGTTTTTCTCTTTCCTCATTAAAATTTAAAAATAAAAAAATATCCTTTCCTTGTTTTACTAATAATTTTCGAAATTTTGCATTAAATTAGTCAAAGATTTTCAAAATCATATCTTTTCAATCATTTTTATTTGCAATCATATCTTCTCAATCATATCTTTTTCAAAATAATTTTCAATCATATCTTTCTAATTGCTAATCTCAAAATCTTTTTAATTAACTAATTGATTCAGTTTTCAATTTGTTTTGATCTTATTTTCTTTTAATTTTCGAATTTTTTTATTTTATTTTCCTTTTGTTTTTATTTTATTTTTCGGTTAATTCAAAAAAAAATATAAATATATTTTTATCTACTTGCAATCCATATCATTTCCCTTTATCCATCATGGACCTAAGTGGAATTGACCAGTCCAGAAGGACTCTGGGGTCATATGCTAACCCCATTACAGCTGCATATGGGAGTAGCATCTGTACACCTCTCATCAAAGCAAGCAGCTTTGAGCTAAATCCTCAACTCATTATCATAGTGCAGCAAAATTGCCAGTATTCCGGTCTTCCACAGGAAGAGCCTACTGAGTTTCTGGCACAGTTCTTACAAATTACTGACACAGTACGTGATAAAGAGGTAGATCAGGATGTCTACAGACTATTACTGTTTCCATTTGCTGTAAAAGATCAAGCTAAGAGGTGGTTGAATAATCAACCTACAGCAAGCATAAAGACATGGAAACAGTTATCAGACAAATTCCTGAATCACTTTTACCCTCCACAGAGGATGACACAGCTAAGGCTGGACATCCAAGGCTTTAAACAAGAGGATAATGAATCCCTTTATAATGCCTGGGAGAGGTATAGAGGTATGCTAAGAAAATGCCCCTCTGAAATGTTTTCAGAGTGGGTACAGTTAGACATCTTCTACTATGGGCTTACAGAAAAAGCTCAGATGTCTTTAGACCACTCAGCTGGTGGATCTATACACATGAGGAAGACAATTGAAGAGGCTCAAGAGCTTATAGACACTGTTGCTAGAAACCAATATTTGTACTCTAGCAATGAGTTCTCTCCAAAAGAGGAAGTCATGGTAGTAGCCACTGACCCTAATCCTCAAGAACAGATGATTGAGCTTAATCAACAATTGCTCCTGATGACAGAACAGTTAGCAGAATTTAAAGAGATGCTCCATGAGACTAAAGTTGCTAACAAGAACATAGAACTGCAGTTGAATCAAGCAAGACAGCAGATATCTAAATAGATAACAGAAGAATGTCAAGCAGTTCAACTGAGGAGTGGGAAGACATTGAATAACACTGCTCAAAGTAGCAAAAATCCAAATAAGGAACAATTGACAAAGGATAGCCAAATCACTATCCAAAATCCCTCTGAGGACAGTAAGAGCCCAGAGAGGAATGCTATTGGCGTTCAAACGCCAGAAAATGAGGGAAAGCTGGCGTTAAATGCCCATTCCCTGCCCAGTTCTGGCATTTAAACGCCAGAAAAGGGGGAAAAGTTGGCGTTAAACGCCCATTTTCCACCCAATCCTGGCGTTCAAACGCAAAAGGGGAGCCAGACACCTGAGAGTGCTGACAGTAATCCCTCTAAAAAGGCTTCTTCAACCACTTCTGTAAGGAATAAACCTGCAGCAACTAAGGTTGAAGAATATAAAGCCAAGATGCCTTATCCTCAGAAACTCCGCCAAGCGGAGCAGGATAAGCAATTTGCCCGCTTTGCAGACTATCTAAGGACTCTTGAAATAAAGATTCCGTTTGCAGAGGCACTTGAGCAAATACCTTCTTATGCTAAGTTCATGAAAGAGATCTTAAGTCATAAGAAGGATTGGAGAGAAACTGAAAAAGTTTTTCTCACTGAGGAATGCAGTGCAGTCATATTAAAGAGCTTACCAGAGAAGCTTAAAGATCCTGGAAGCTTTATGATACCATGCACATTAGAGGGTACTTGCACCAAGAAAGCTCTATGTGATCTTGGGGCAAGTATCAACCTAATACCTGCATCCACTATCAGAAAGCTTGGCTTGACTGAAGAAGTCAAACCAACCAGGATATGTCTCCAACTTGCTGATGGCTCCATTAAATACCCATCAGGCATAATTGAGGACATGATTGTCAAGGTTGGGCCATTTGCCTTTCCCACTGACTTTGTAGTGCTGGAAATGGAGGAGCACAAGAGTGCAACTTTCATTCTAGGAAGACCTTTCCTAGCAACTGGACGGACCTTCATTGATGTCCAAAAAGGGGAATTAACCCTGAGAGTCAATGAGGATGAGTTCAAGTTGAATGTTGTCAAAGCTATGCAGCATCCAGACACATCAAATGACTGCATGAGCACTGATATTATTGACTCTTTGGTGGAGGAGGTCAATATGACTGAAAGTCTTGAATCAGAGCTAGATGACATCTTTAAAGATGTTCAGCCTGATCTGGAGGAACTAAAGAAAATAAAAGAAATTCTGAAAATTCCTCAGGAAGAAGATAAGCCTCCTAAACCCGAGCTCAAGCCACTACCACCATCCCTGAAATATGCATTTCTGGGAGAAGGTGACACTTTTCCAGTGATCATAAGCTCTGCATTAAATCCACAGGAAGAGGAAGCATTAATTCAAGTGCTAAAGACACACAAGACAGCTCTTGGGTGGTCCATAAGTGATCTTAAGGGTATTAGCCCAGCAAGATGCATGCACAAGATCCTATTGGAGGATGATGCTAAGCCAGTGGTTCAACCACAAAGGCGGCTAAATCCAGCCATGAAGGAGGTGGTGCAGAAAGAGGTCACTAAGTTACTAGAGGCTGGGATTATTTATCCTATTTCTGATAGCCCCTGGGTGAGCCCTGTCCACGTTGTCCCTAAGAAGGGAGGCATGACAGTAGTTCATAATGAAAAGAATGAACTAGTTCCTACAAGAACAATTACAGGGTGGCGCATGTGTATTGACTACAGAAGGCTCAATACAGTCACCAGAAAGGATCATTTTCTTTTACCATTCATAGACCAGATGCTAGAGAGACTAGCAGGTCATGAATACTACTGTTTTTTGGATGGCTATTCAGGTTACAACCAAATTGCAGTAGATCCTCAGGACCAAGAGAAAATAGCATTTACATGTCCTTCTGGAGTATTTGCCTACAGAAGGATGCCTTTTGGTCTGTGCAATGCACCTGCAACCTTTCAGAGGTGCATGCTCTCTATCTTCTCAGATATGGTAGAGAAATTTCTGGAAGTCTTCATGGATGACTTTTCAGTATTTGGAGACTCATTCAGCTCCTGCCTTAACCATCTAGCACTTGTTCTGAAAAGATGCCAAGAGACCAACCTAGTTTTAAACTGGGAAAAATGTCACTTTATGGTGACTGAAGGAGTTGTCCTTGGGCATAAAATTTCAAACAAGGGAATAGAGGTGGATCAAGATAAAGTTGAAGTAATTGAAAAATTACCACCACCTACCAATGTTAAGGCAATCAGAAGCTTTCTGGGGCATGCAGGATTCTACAGAAGGTTTATAAAGGATTTTTCAAAAATTGCCAAACCTCTGAGTAATCTGCTAGCTGCTGACACGCCATTTATCTTTGATAAGGAATGTCTGCAGGCGTTTGAGACCCTGAAAGCTAAGCTGGTCACAGCACCAGTCATCTCTGCACCAGACTGGACATTACCATTTGAACTAATGTGTGATGCCAGTGACCATGCCATTGGCGCAGTATTGGGACAAAGGCATGGTAAGCTTCTGCACGTCATTCATTATGGCAGCCGTATTCTAAATGATGCACAGAAGAACTACACAACCACAGAAAAAGAGTTACTTGCAGTGGTTTATGCCATTGACAAGTTCATATCTTATTTAGTAGGATCAAAAGTGATTGTGTACGTTGACCATGCTGCTCTTAGATATCTACTCACAAAGCAGGATTCAAAACCCAGGCTCATAAGATGGGTGTTGCTTCTGCAAGAGTTTGATATAGAAATAAGAGACAGAAAAGGGACAGAAAATCAAGTAGCTGATCACCTGTCCCGGATAGAACCAGTAGTAGGAGCATCTCTCCCTCCTACTGAGATCTCTGAGACCTTTCCAGATGAGCAATTATTTGCTATTCAGGAAGCTCCGTGGTTTACAGACAGTGCAAACTATAAGACTCAAGGTTACCCTTCTGTAACCATGGAAAGGAAGCATGAAGAGCTTCTCTCAAAATAGAGTCAAACAGAGCCCCCACAATCAAACTCTAAGTTTGGTGTTGGGAAGTTCCAACATGGCTCTGAGTATCTGTGAGGCCCCATGAGAGCCCACTGTCAAGCTACTGACATTAAAGAAGCGCTTGTTGGGAGGCAACCCAATGTTATATTTATTATTTTTCCTTTGTTATTTTATGTCTTCTGTAGGTTGATGATCATGAGAAGTCACAAAATCAATTGAAAAAGCAAAAACAGAAAGAAAAACAGAAAGAAAAACAGCACACCCTGGAGGAAGATCTTGCTGGCGTTTAAACGCCAGTAAGGCTAGCAGATGGGCGTCTAACGCCCAGTCTGGCACCATTCTGGGCGTTTAACGCCAGAAAGGGGCACCAGACTGGCGTTAAACGCCAGGAATGGGCACCAAGCTGGCGTTAAACGCCAGAAATGGGCACCAGCCCGGCGTTTAACGCCAGGATTAGCAGAAGGAGCATTTTTGCTCACCACTTGGTGCAGGGATGAATTATCCTTGCCACCTCAGGATCTGTGGACCCCACAGGATCCCCACCTACCCCACCACTCTCTCTTCTTTCTTCTTTTGCTCGAGGACGAGTAAACCTTCTATGTTTGGTGTGGTAAAAGCGTTGCTTTTTGTTTCTCTATAATCATTTATGGCACCTAAGGCCGGAGAAACCTCTAGAAGGAGGAAGGGGAAGGCAAAAGCTTCCACCTCCGAGCCATGGGAGATGGAGAGATTCATCTCAAGGGATGCACTTTCCTCCACAAAACTATTGGGAGCAAATCAACACCTCCCTAGGAGAATTGAGTTCCAACATGGGACAACTAAGGGTGGAGCACCAAGAACATTCCGTCTTCCTCCATGAAATTAAAGAAGATCATAGAATCATGAGAGAGGAGCAACAAAGGCAAGGAAGAGACATTGAGGAGCTCAAGCACTCCATAAGATCTTCAAGAGGAAGAACAAGCCGCCATCACTAAGGTGGACCCGTTCTTTAATCTCCTTGTTCTTTATTTAATATTTTTCGAATCTTTATGCTTATGTTTATCCATGTTTGTGTCTTATTACATGATCATTAGTATCTTAGTGTCTATGCCTTAAAGCTATGAATGTCTTATGAATCCATCACCTCTCTTAAATGAAAAATGCTTTAATCACAAAAGAACAAGAAGTACAGGATTTCGAATTTATCCTTGAAACCAGTTGAATTAGTTTGATGTGGTGACAATACTTTTTGTTTTCCGAATGAATGCTTGAACAGTGCATATGTCTTTTGAATTTGTTGTTTTGAGAATGTTAAAATTTTTGGCTATTGAAAGAATGATGGAAAAAGAGAATTGTTATTGAGGATCTGAAAAATCATCAAAGTGATTCTTGAAGCAAGAAAAAGCAGTGAATACAAAAAAAACGAAAAAAAAAAGGAGAAGAAATAGAAGAAAAAGAAGGAAATAAGTTGTGATCCAAGGCAAAAAGAGTGTGCTTAAGAACCCTGGACACCTCTAATTGGGGACTCTAGCAAAGCTGGGTCATAATCTGAAAAGGTTCACCCAAGTATGTGTCTGTGGCATGTATGTATCCGGTGGTAATACTGGATGACAGAGTGCTTTGGGCCACAGCCAAGACTCATGACATAGCTATGTTCAAGAATCATTATACTTAACTAGGAGAATCAATAACACTATCTGAGTTCTGAGTTCCTATAGATGCCAATCATTCTGAACTTCAAAGGATAGAGTGAGGTGCCAAAACTGTTCGGAAGCAAAAAGCTACTAGTCCCGCTCATCTAATTGGAGCTGAGTTTCCTTGATATTTTGGAGTCTATAGTATATTCTCTTCTTTTTATCCTAATTGATTTTCAGTTTCTTGGGGACAAGCAACAATTTAAGTTTGGTGTTGTGATGAGCGGATAATTTGTACGCTTTTTGGCACTGTTTTTAGTATGTTTTTAGTATGATCTAGTTGGTTTTTAGTATATTTTTGTTAGTTTTTAGTTAAAATTCACTTTTCTGGACTTTACTATGAGTTTGTGTGTTTTTCTGTGATTTCAGGTATTTTCTGGCTGAAATTGAGGGATCTGAGCAAAAATCTGATTCAGAGACTGAAAAGGACTGCAGATGCTGTTGGATTCTGACCTCTCTGCACTCGAAGTGGATTTTCTGGAGCTACAGAAGCCCAATTGGCGCGCTCTTAACGGCGTTGGAAAGTAGACATCCTGGGCTTTCCAGCAATATATGATAGTTTATACTTTGCCCAAGATTTGATGGCCCAAACCGGCGTTCAAAGTCACCCTCAGAATTTCCAGCGT
This sequence comes from Arachis hypogaea, assembly GCF_003086295.3. Lineage (NCBI taxonomy): Eukaryota > Viridiplantae > Streptophyta > Magnoliopsida > Fabales > Fabaceae > Arachis > Arachis hypogaea. The sequence goes on along the minus strand of NC_092041.1, from coordinate 46,206,354 downwards.
TAAACGCCGGAACTGGCATAAAAATTGGAGTTAAACGCCCAAACTGGCACCAAAGCTGGCGTTTAACTCCAGAAAGAGTCTCTACACGAAAATGCTTCAATGCTCAGCCCAAGCACACACCAAGTGGGCCCGGAAGTGGATTTTTATGTCATTTACTCATTTCTGTATACCCTAGGTTACTAGTTCACTATTAATAGGATCTTTTGACATTGTATCTGGACCTCATGACACTTTACACGTTTCTTTGTGTACCTTCCACGGCATGAGTCTCTAAACCCCATGGTTGGGGGTGAGGAGCTCTGCTGTGTCTTGATGGATTAATGCAATTACTACTGTTTCTTATTCAATCATGCTTGCTTCCGTTCTAAGATATCACTTGTTCTTAACCCGGATGAATGTGATGATCCGTGACACTCATCATATTCTCAACTATGAACGCGTGCCTGACAACCACCTCCGTTCTATCTTAGATTGAGTAGATATCTCTTGGATTCCTTAACCAGAATCTTCGTGGTATAAGCTAGAACTGATGGCGGCATTCAAGAGAATCCGGAAGGTCTAAACCTTGTCTATGGTATTCTGAGTAGGATTCAATGATTGAATGACTGTGACGAGCTTCAAACTCCTGAGAGCGGGGCGTTAGTGATAGACGCAAAAGAATCACTGGATTCTATTCCGGCCTGATTGAGAACCGACAGATGGATAGCCGTGCCGTGACAGGGTGCGTTGAACATTTCCACTGAGAGGATGGGAGGTAGCCACTGACAACGGTGAAACCCTTGCATACAGCTTGCCATGGAAGGAGCCTTGCGTGCTTGAAGAAGAAGACAGTAGGAAAGCAGAGATTCAGAAGATGGAGCATCTCCAAAACCTCAACCTATTCTCTATCACTGTAAAACAAGTACTCAATTCACGTTCTTTTACTTTTCACAATCAATCCTGATAATTTCTGATATCCTAACTAAGATTTACAAGATAACCATAGCTTGCTTCAAGCCGACAATCTCCGTGGGATTGACCCTTACTCACGTAAGGTATTACTTGGACGACCCAGTGCACTTGCTGGTTAGTTGTGCGGGATTGCAAAGTGTGATTGCAATTTCGTGCACCAGCTATGAGTTCATGAACCTTGATTTCTCCTCCCTTCATTATGCATTGCACCATTGTTGCTCTCTTAAGGTTTACCTCTGAGTTGTTTCCGGCTGGGAGGATGGATCTCCTTATAATTTCGAACCACCCCTTAGCCTCAGTAAGGAGGTCTCCTCTTTTTATAAATCTGGGTTTCCCATGGGGGTCTCTGTCCAATCCGCTCCCTGCACACAGATGTCTTTCATAATTTAGTTGTGGTTGGGGTTGTTATCTATTCTTGAGTGATAGCTCTCTTCTACAAAGGGTATGGTTCGCAGCTTTAGCACTCTCATGATGCTCATGGGACTAAAATCCACCATTACCCCTCTTACGAAACTTGTATAGGATTCATCTGCCTTATCATGTCTAACCGCATTTGCATAAAACTCTTTTACCAGAGTTGTGTTCACCCTTGTAATCGAATCGGTGAGGAGCTTCCATCGATGTTTTTCCACCTTCTCTGTGATTTTGGGGCACTCAATTTTTGTGACTTGAAAGCCTAACTCATATATGACTTCTTTATCAGCCATCCACCCAAATTGTAGTGCATGGTAAAAGGTTCTAAATTTCTTTTCATTAAATGGAGGCTGCTCGATAGGTTCCTTCCCTTTTCACCTTTTAGAGCTAGACAATGCCATGAGTGATGGTTGATATGGTCGTAGCTCACAAGATGTGGCTAAGAGGGTGTGTATGAAACTTTTGGTGGAGGATGAAATGTGTGTGTTCAAGAGAAGGAAGGGAGATGAATGAGAATAACAAGTATGTACAGAGAGGTTGAAGAATGAGGATCATTTATATAGAAAGATGGTGGGTGTTTGATGGGTGTGGATTAATGGTGTTGCTTAGTGATGGATGGTTGGTGCTTGGCATTGGATGAGCACAAGGATCACCTTTTTTGTGAGGGTCTTGGTTCGGTCTCCAAGGCTATCCAACTCCCAATGTTGAATGGCAACACTTCCAAAGATACTCCCCTTGAAGACAAGTGTGTAGTCTCCTTGGTATAGTGGCCGAATCTCCCTTCTTTGATTGTCCTATTAAGTACCACCAATCCCCTTTTTGATTTCCTATACATGACAAAAGGAATGCAAAATAGTTAATTGAATTTTTGGTGGGAAGAATTAAAGTGTGAAATAGCTACTATTAAAATCTTTTTCTATTATTTTTGAAATAACTAAATGCTTTTCATGAATACAAATCAATCGACCACTCAATTTTCCATGCATGCAACATTGGTAACACCAAACTTGTTTGTGATCATATGGTGTAACAAGACTCAAAAAGAATCTCATACCATTGAGTGTGTTCAAGCCCTCTTGGTGTGCCTTGAACACCAAACTTATCATGTACTATATGCTGCATGTAGGGATTCTTATATTGTTTGTCGAAGTTGATTTAGAATCCATGAAATTTGCTTTATTACTAATATTAGAGATTAAAGAGAGAGGGTGTAAAACATGGGTTGCCTCCCATAAAGCACTTCTTTAGCGTCATTAGCTTGACGTTCGGCCTCTGTCAGGGTGGTTGGTAGTGCTTCAAATCTTCCCCCCTTGCAGTGAACCTGTTTCCATTAGTTTTGTTAAGGAGCTCCACAAGTTCTAAGGACAAGATTTTGTTAATGGTGTATACTGGAGGCAGCTGAGATGGAATGGTGGGGAGATGAGGTGGTATAGATGGAAAGTAGGCAGAGACTACTTCATCTCCTGGAGAGAAATCTTTTGTAGGGATTTTCTTGTTTTTCCATCCCCTTGGGGCCTTTTTTTTGTCCCTTGCTGTCACCTTGCTACTTGCGGTTTTTTCTTTTAGGAAAATTTTGTTGCTTGTCTCATATGACTCTAGTGGGTCTGGTTCCTTTTGGGTTACACTTGGCTATTGCTCCTTCTGATCACATTGGTTGTTAACCATAGGAGTTCTGTGGTGTGGTGCTTGTGCTCTTTTGTTTGGCTCTTCCATCAGCTCTTTCTTGTGCTCTTCCTCTGACTTTTTGTTATCATAATCTGATTCTTGTGAGGGTTTGAAAACATTGAAGGTGAGATGTTCATCATGTATTCTCAATACTACCTCTCCTCGCTCCACATTTATAAGTGCTCTAGCTGTGGCTAAGAATGGCCTTCCCAGAATGATGGGGTGACTAGGATTCTCTTCCATTTCCAGGATAGCAAAGTCTGTGGGAAGGAAGTAGTTCCCAACCTTCACTAACACGTTCTCAACCACTCCTATTGCCTGTTTTTGGATTTTGTCAGCCAGTTTGATGATTACGTCTGTGGGTGTTAGCTCATTGATTTGAAGCTTTTTCATGAGGGATAGAGGCATTAAGTTAATGCTTGCTCCCCGGTCACAGAGCCCTTTATCAAACATTGTCTCTCCTATAGCACAAGGAATGTGGAAACTCCCTGGATCCTTCTTCTTTGTAGGTGGCCCTGTTTGGATAAGAGCACTAAAGAACTGAAGATTGATGGTTTAGAATTTTCACAAATAAATTCTCGTTGCAAGTATAGTTTCTAAACCAAGCAATCAACCTTTCTTGCAAACGTTTTGGTTGTCACAAGTAACAAACCCAATAAAATTTAATAACCGAAGTATTCAAACCTCGGGTCGTCTTCTCAAGGAATTGCAGGGAAATATGATTTATTATTGGTTATGGAAAACAGTAATTTTGGGTTTGAAAAGGTTTTGAATGAGAAAAATAGATTGCATGGAATTAATAAATTAATAACTAATAAAACTCTTGGCAAGGTATGAAAACTAGAAGCCCTATCCTAGTTATCCTTATCAATGGTGATGAGAATTATACTTTTACTCCCACTAAGTCAACCTCTAACTATGAAGGTCAGTTAAGTGGAAAAATTAATTTAACACCTAAAGTCCTAGTCAACTCCTTAAGGAAAGACTAGAGTTATAGGAATCTAAATTAATCAGCAAAGATAATAATTATCAATCACGATAAGTTTGATAACTCAAGAGTCACCAATTAATCAACCAAAGCCAATAGTAAAAAATCTAAATAAAAATCATATATCTAAAAATACCTCAAATTGTATTAGTTAAGAAAATCCTAACATGAAAGGTTCATAAGCCAATTTGGCAAACTAAAATAAAATAATAGAATGAATAAAAGAAGAAGAGAAATTGAAGTAAAGGAACATTGAACCTATGATGAAGAAGAAATAAATCCTAATCCTAATAGAAAATCCTAATCCTAAATCCTAAGAGAGAGGAGAGAGCCTCTCTCTCTAAAAACTACATCTAAATTATGAAAAGTGAATTATGAGTCCTCTCCCCTTCATTCCTCCACTTTGCAGCCTTTAATCTGTATTTTCTGGGCTTGAAACTGGGCCGGAAATAGCCCAGAATTCGCTGGTTATGAAATCTGCCACGCTGATTTTCGCAGATGCGATGCGTCCGCGTGGAGCACACGTTCACGTCGCCTATCTGTATGGCCACTATGGCAAATTGTATATCAAATCGAAGCCCCAAACATTAGCTTTCCAACACAACTAAAACCGCATCATTTGGACCTCTGTAGCTCAAGTTATGACTGTTTGAGTGCGAAGAGGTCAGGCTAGATAGCTTAGCAATTTCTTCAACTTCTTGTATTCCTTCCACTTTTGCATGCTTCCTTTCTATCCTCTAAGCCATTCTTGCCCTATAATTCCTGAAATCACTTAACACACATATGAAGACATCGAATGATAGTAAGAGATGATTTAAATAAAAGAAAATAAAAGCCAAAGAAGCATGTTTTCAATCATAGCACAAAATCAGGAAGGAAAATGTAAAACCATGCAAATCATATGAATAAGTGGGCAAAGGCTTGATAAAAACCACTCAATTGAGGACAAGATAAACGATAAAATAGTGGTTTTATCAACCTCCCCACACTTAAACATTAGCATGTCCTCATGCTAAGCTCAAGAGAAGCTATAAAGGGGTGAAGAGAGTATGCAATGCAACCTATCTATGTGAATGCAACTACATGCAAAATGTTTCTACCTACATGGTTAAAAGTAAATACGTTCTCCAAGACAAATATGAATCAAATTCCACTAATTCAAATCATACAGTGAAAACAAGTAAACTTGTAAGAAGATAGCTCATGAAAGCAGGGAACATAGAATCAAGCATTGAACCCTCACTGGTAGTGTATATCACTCTAATCGCTCAAGTGTCTAGGGTCAATCACTCTACTCTTTCCTAGTCATGCTTTCTAAACCTTGTTCTTCATCCAACCAATCAACAAATATTTAGCATACCAATGCAAACATCATGAGGTCTTTTCAGGGTTGTAATGGGGTTGAGGTAAAGGTAAGGATATATATATAAAATGCTTCACCTAACATATACATACTTTATATAATTTAAAATGTTTTACCTAGCTACCCAAATTTTTTTTTTCACTTTTGTATTACATACTCATGTATCAAACTTATTTTTGAATTTTGTCCCATGTGCATTGATTCTTTTTTTTTTTTGCATTTGGGGTAATATTTTTTTTATCCCCTTATTCAATTACTTAATAATTTTTTTTATCAATGCACATGGTAATTTAATTATTTTGATTTCACATGAGCATGCTTCCCAAATTTTCAAATATCTTATTCAATTTAATTCCCTTCTTTTTTTTTCTATCATCCCATGTTCCCATAAAATTCCCCACACTTAAATTATACACAATATCTATCTTAAGCTAACCAAGGATTCAATTTGGGATTTTTATTTTGTTTTTTTTTTGCTTAAGGCTAGTAATGTGGTTATGAAATAGAAGGGGGTTAAAAAGCTCAAAGTGGCTAACAAGGGTGACATAAAAGGGTAGGCTTATTTGGGATAAGTGAGCAAAAACAAGTAATGGCCTCAATCATATGAAAGCATGTAAATACACTAAATAATGGATATATAGAATGGAACAAAATATAGACTACAATCATAGAGAAGAAAACACACAAGAATAAAATATTATGGTTAAATAATGTAACCATGCAATTAAGCTCAAAATCTCACGGGTTGTGTGTTCTTTAGCTCAAAAACCATGTTCCAATTTACAATCTTCAAACAAATTTAACACATAAAAAATTTTAATTAACTTCTTTTTATAATTTAAATTTGTGAAAATGTTCAAAAATAGGGTCTTAAAAAGAAACTTATTATTTTTCAACCAAGTAGTACTTAAATGCAAACAATCAACTACACATGCAATCTATTATGAATGCAACAATGAACAAACAAAAAAAATAGAACATTGGTGTTGAGAAGAGAAGAACTAACCCGTGGAGATCGGTATCGACTTCCCCACACTTAAAGATTACACCGTCCTCGGTGCATGCTAAGATGTACAGGTGGATGGGTGGCTTCGCAGCTAGTGCTCTTTTTGTTCCTTTCCTTGCCGGTGGTTTGGGAGTAGCTTTCTCTTTATCTTTCTTGGTGGCCATCCTGAAAAGGGAAAAAAGAAAGTAACAGGTAAAGCTAGGGGTTCCAGCAAGGAAGAGAACGGGGAAGGTGGTAATCGATGCATAGTAAAGAAGAATAACGTTAACACATGCTCATGACTACATGTGAAAAGTCATCAATGGAAATATAGCAAGTGCTTGTGATGACAGTTAAATGCAAGATGTTTATTGGCATGCTGGCAAAGGCATGAGTAGCATAGATCAAGCATTCAATGTCCAAGTTAGATTACCAAGTCTTCCAAACTAACAATATGCTTGTAATAACAATTATATAAAAATTAATAAAATAGAGAAAGGGTTTTGTGAAAAGCAAGCATTTAGAGTAGTAGATTAAAAGAAACTAAAAATAGTGCACAATGCCATATGGGCGTTTTCACAAACACAAAGCATGCATGTTAAATAAGGTATGGAAAGTAATAAATTAAACATGCAAGCAACCCTAAAAAAAATAATATATAATTGTCAAACAATTTCTTAATAATCCACAAGCAAAATAATGACCCAAATAAATTTCTAAAACCAATGAAAATAATGCAATGAATAAAAATATGCAAATAAATTAAATGAAATAGAATGGAAGTAAAGAGGGATGAGAAGTTAAAGAGATGAAGTAGAAGAAAGTAAGAAAAGGAAGAAGAAAGAAGAAAAGATAGAAGAGATTAGGATTAGAAAAGAAAAAATAAGATAATTGGCGCTGATCTGGATAAGTTGTGCGGCGCAGGCGACGCGAGCGCGTGGGGCATGCGGTTGCGTGGGTAGCGCTTCGATGAAGTGACCCACGCGTTCGCGTGAAGTGATTCGTGCCTTCCGCGTGAGTGCAGCCTCGCAGCCGCGCAACTCTCGGGTGAAAAATTTATTTTGCCAAAAATTTGGGTGACAAGATCGCGTGGTGGACGTGATCGCGTGGATGGCCTTGTTTTAAAGAACGGCGCGGACGCGTGGGGAACATGTTCGCGTGGTAGGGCTTGTGCTACTAGCACGAGTCCAGCCCAATTCTAGCTCAACTTTCGGCCATACACCCTTTTTATGTCGATTTTGAGGCACGCGTTCGCGTGGGTGACGCGGACGTGTGGGAGGTGTTTTTTTATGGCTTCTTTTTACCGTCTCAATGACATCTATGGCTTCTTCAATGGTTTTCTTCTTGTTTAGAGAGTCTTCTGATGAATGGTCTACAACTTTCTTTGACTCATAAGAAAGACCTTCATAGAAAATGTGAAGTTGAACCCACTCATTGAACATGTCCGGTGGGCATCTTCTTGTTAAGTCCTTGAATCTCTCTCATGCCTCATAGAGAGTTTCACCATCTTGTTGCCTGAAAGTTTGCACCTCAGCTCTCAGCCTGTTAATTCTTTGAGGAGGGTAGAATCTTGCCAAAAATTTGTTCACCACATCTTCCCAATTTGTTAAGCTCTCCTTTGGGAAAGACTCCAGCCACTTGGATACTTTGTCCCTAAGTGAAAAAGGGAACAAAAGTAGCCTATAGACATCCGGATGGACTCCATTAGACTTCACAGTGTCACATATTCTCAGGAAGGTGGTTAGATATTGATTGGGATCTTCTTGGGCACTTCCTCCAAATGAGCAGTTATTCTGAACAAGGGTGATGAGCTGGGGTTTTAGTTAAAAGTTGTTGGCATGTATGGTGGGCTTTTGGATGCTACTTCCACAGTTTCTTGAGTTTGGATTGATGTAAGAGCCTAGAACTCTCCTCTCTTGCCCAGCATGATTTGCAGGGCCTTCTCTGGCATGGTTGTGAGCTTCACCTTCATGATTGTTTTCCAAGTTCTCTTCTATGTTTGTTTCAAAGTACTCTTCCTCTTCCTTAGCACCAACAACTCTTTTTCCTCTTACTTCCCTCCTTGATCTATGGAGGGTCCTCTTAGGTTTTGAATCAAAGGAAGTTGAAGCTTTGTCTCTTCTCCCTGTCATACAACTAACAGAGAACACAGCAAGAGATAAAATGAAGTGATTATTCTTGTTAGAGTGATTGTTAGTATGAGTTGTGCAATTTATCAAATAGTTAGTGGGTTAATGAGCATAATTGTAAGTAAATTCAAAGAAAAAGAAGATAATGAGAGGATATGGGGTGAGGAAGAAACTAAATAAACTGAAGGTAAATGACTGAATAAAATAAACAAACAAAAGAAAAATGCTCAATCTAGTGAACTTCTAACTTAATCATTGTTGATACAAAATCAATCCCCAGCAACGGTGCCATAAACTTGATGCATGAAAACTTGTCTCTCAACAAATTTTCCTTCGGCAAGTATACCGAATTGTCATCAAGTAAAAACTCACAATAGAGTGAGGTCGAATCCCACAGGGATTGATTGGTCAAGCAACCTTAGTTGGAAGAATATGTTAGTTGAGCTAAATAGAGTGTAGTTGATGTTGCAGGAAATTAAATGGCGGGAAAGTAAATTACAGGAAATAAAGTGCAGAATCTTAAATGGGGAATCGGGGAGATGAACATGGAAATAAATGGTAGAAAGTAAAAAGAATGGGTAAGATCAGAGATGGGAAATTCATTGGGCTCGAGAGATGTTGTATTCTCTGGATCAAATTCATTTTCATCTCTTCCTCAATCAAAGTATCTAATGACCTCCTTGGCAATCTTAAGTGATTGGGTTCTAATTCCTTGGCAATCCAATCTCTCTAAGCTTGAACAATTGCCCAATTCCTTGATTTAATTGCTCATGGGAAGAGATGAAGTGTGGTCACAGATTATACCACATGTATTTCCGAATCAAAGTGTTGGGAGGATTACATGTTAATATATCTGCCCAGACCTCAATTTGGTCCAACATGAGAAAGCATTTCTAGCATGATCTCTGATGAGCGGATATTTTATACGCTTTTTGGGGGAAATTTCATGTAGATTTTAGTATGTTTTAATTAGTTTTTAGTAGAATATTATTAGTTTTTAGGAAAAAATCATATTTCTGGACTTTACTATGAGTTTGTGTATTTTTCTGTGATTTCAGATTTTTTTGGCTGAAAGTGAGGGAGCTGAGCAAAAATCTGAGTTAGGCTGAAAAAGAACTGCTGATGCTGTTGGATTCTGACCTCCCTGCACTCGAAATGGATTTTCTGGAGCTACAGGAGTCCAATTGACGCGCTCTCAATTGGGTTGGAAAGTAGACATCCAGGGCTTTCCATAAATATATAATAGTCCATACTTTGCGCGAAGATAGATGACGTAAACTGGAATTCAACGCCAGTTTTATGCTGCTGTCTGGCGTCCAGCGCCAGAAACAGGTTACAAGTTGGAGTTCAGCGCCCAAAACACATTACAACCTGGCGTTCAACTCCAGAAACAGCCCAAGCACGTGAGAAGCTTTAGTCTCAGCCCCAACACACACCAAGTGGGCCCCAGAAGTGGATTTCTGCACCAATTATCATAGTTTACTCATTTTCTGTAAACCTAGGTTACTAGTTTACTATTTAAACAACTTTTAGAGATTTACTTTTTACCTCATGACATTTTCAGATCTGAATTTTATACACTTTGACGGCATGAGTCTCTAAACTCCATTGTTGGGGGTGAGGAGCTCTGCAGCTTCTCAATGAATTAATGCAATTGTTTCTGTTTCTCCTTTCAAACATGCGCGTTCCTATCTAAGATATTCATTTGCGCTTAATTATGGAGAAGGTGATGATCCGTGACACTCATCTCCTTCCTCAATCCATGAACGTGTGCCTGACAAACACCTCCGTTCTACATCAGATTGAATGAGTATCTCTTAGCTTCCTTAATCAGAATCTTCGTGGTATAAGCTAGAACTGATGGCGGCCACTCTTGAGGATCCGGAAAGTCTAAACTTTCTCTGTGGTATTCCGAGTAGGATTCAAGGATTGAATGGCTGTGACGAGCTTCAAACTCGCGATTGCTGGGCGTGACGACAAGCGCAAAACGATCAATGGATCCTATTCCAACATGATCGAGAACCAACAGCTGATTAGCCGTGCTGTGACAGAGCATCTGGACCGTTTTCACTGAGAGGATGGGAGGTAGCCACTGACAATGGTGATTCCCTACATACAGCTTGCCATGGAAGGAGCCTTGCATTTATGAAAGTGAGTAAGCATTATGTTGCAGGGATTCAGAGGACAAAGCATCTCCAAAAACCCCAACATATTCTCCATTACTGCATAACAAGTAACTATTTCACACTCTTTTATTTTCTAATAATTCCAACTGATAATTTTAATTAATATCCTGACTAAGAATAATAAAATAAACATAGCTTGATTGAAACCAATAATCTCCGTGGGATCGACCCTTACTCACGTAAGGTATTACTTGGACGACCCAGTGCACTTGCTGGTTAGTGGTACGAAGCTGTGTTAAATAGTCCATTAATATTGGCATACACAATTTCGTGCACCAAGTTTTTGGCGCCGTTGCCGGGGATTGTTCGAGTTTGAACAGCTAAAGGTTTATTTTGTTGCTTAGATTAGGAAGAATTTATCCTCTTTTTTCACTAAAATTGCATCTTTTATTATCCCTTTTTAAAAATTTTTCAAAAATATTATTTTTCTTTATCAATTTTTAATTTTTTTCGTGAGTTTAGTGTCCTGTTTAAAGTTTGGTGTTAATTGCATATTTTATATTTTTCTTTAAATTTTCGAAATTGTGTTCTTTGTTCTTCATTGATCTTCAAGTTGTTCTTGTTAATTTTTCTTGTTTGATCTTGAGTTTTTCTTGTTTTGTGTCTTTTCTTGTTTTTCTTGTACTTTTTCAAAACATTAACTTTCAAAAATTATACTTTTATCCATAAAAAAATAATACATCTTTAAAATACGTTACATTTTTAGCTCAGTTGGTTATAGCGTTGGCTTATGTTCTTGGCAATTGGGCATCTTCCTTTCAAAATCTTTTTTTCAAAAATAATTTTTCTTAATTTAATCTTGTGCCAAACTTTAAGTTTGGTGTTTTCTTGTTGATCTTTCTTTAATTTTCGAAAATTTATCTTGGTTTTCTAAAAATTTTAAGTTTGGTGTTCTTTCTTTTGTTCTTGGTGTTCTTGTGAATCTTCAAGGTGTTCTTGAGTCTTTCTTGTGTTTTGATCTTAAAATTTTTAAGTTTGGTGTTCCTTGGTGTTTTTCCTCCAAAATTTTCGAAAATAAGGAGCATTAGATCTAAAAATTTTAAGTCTTGTGTCTTTTGTGAGTTTTTTTCTTTCATCATAAAATTCAAAATTCAAAAAAAAATATATCTTTTCTAACTAATTTTAAACTATATTTTTGAATTTTTTATATAAAAATTCAAATTTCAATTTCAAAATTTTTCAATTCTTATTTTTTAATATATATTTTATTATCTTTTTCAAAAATTTTATCCTAACCACTTTCTCCTTTTCCCCAATTTTTTCGAAAATCTTCAAAAAAAATATTTTTATTTTTTTATTTATTTTATTTCGTTTTTATTTGTTTTATTTTTACTTTATTTTATAAAATAAATTTTTATAAAATAAATAATATCAACATACATACCATCTCCCTTGCTCCATCATGGAACTAAGTGGAAATGCAAAGTCCAAGAGGACTTTGGGGTCATATGCTAGCCCCACTACTGCTTCATATGGGAGTAGTATCTGTATACCCTCCATTGGAGTTAGTAGCTTTGAGTTGAATCCACAGCTCGTTATCATGGTGCAGCAAAGCTACCAGTATTCCGGTCTTCCACATGAAGAACCTACAGAGTTTCTGGCACAATTTTTACAAATTGCTGACACAGTACATGATAAGAAAATAGATCAGGATGTCTACAGATTATTACTGTTTTCATCTGCTATAAAAGATCAAGCTAAGAGGTGGTTAAATAACCAACCTAAGAACAGCATAAAAACATGGAAACAGCTGTCAGAAAAATTTCTGAATCACTATTTCCCTCCAAAACGGATGACACAGCTAAGGCTAAGCATCCAAGGCTTCAAACAAGGAGATAATGAATCCCTTTATGATGCCTGGGAGAGATACAGAGAGATGCTAAGAAAATGCCCCTCTGAGATGTTTTCAGAGTGGGTGCAATTAGACATCTTCTACTATGGGCTAACAGAAAAAGCTCAGATTTCTCTAGATCACTCAGCTGGTGGATCTATACATATGAGAAAAACAATTGAAGAAGCTCAAGAGCTTATTGATACAGTTGCCAGAAATCAGCATCTGTACCTAAGCAGTGAATCTTCCATGAAAGAAGAAGCTAAAACAGTAACTGCTGAACTCAGTCCTGTAGATCAGGCTACTGAATTCAATCAGCAATTAGACTTTCTAACTCAGCAGCTAGCCGAATTCAAGGAAATACTACAGGAAACAAGAATGGCTAACAGGAATATGGAAGTACAGTTAAAGCAAACAGAATAGCAATTGTCAAAACAAATAGCAGAAGAATGCCAAGCAGTTCAATTAAGAAGTGGAAAAACATTAAATACCTCACTTCAAAGCAGCAGGAAGCTAAGAAATGAACAAATGGCTACTCAAAATCCCTCTGAGGACAATCAGAGCCCAGAGAGGAATAAGGCTGGCGCTGAACGCCCAGACCATGCTCATTCCTGGTGTTCAACACCAGAAACAAGCATGAATCCGGCGTTGAACGCCCAAAGGGAGCACAGTTCTGGCATTCAAACGCCAGTAACAGATAAGGAGTTGGAGTCTAACGCCACTCCAGCTTCTACCACTGGAATTCAAACGCCAGTGGGGGATCAGTCACATACAAGTGCTGATAACAACCCTTCTAAAAAGGCTTCCCAACTCACTTCTGTAGGTAATAAACTTGCAGCAACTAAGGTTGAGGAATATAAAGCCAAAATGCCTTATCCTCAAAAACTCCGCCAAGCGGAACAGGATAAGCAATTTGCCCGCTTTGCAGACTATCTCAGGACTCTTGAAATAAAGATTCCGTTTGCAGAAGCACTTGAGCAAATACCCTCTTATGCTAAGTTCATGAAAGAGATCTTAAGTCATAAGAAGGATTGGAGAGAAACTGAAAAAGTTTACCTCACTGAAGAATGCAGTGCAGTCATTCTGAAAAGCTTACATGAGAAGCTTAAAGACCCCGGGAGCTTTATGATACCATGCACATTAGAGGGTTATTGTACCAAGCAAGCTCTATGTGATCTTGGGGCAAGTATTAACCCAATACCTGCATCTATTATCACAAAGCTTGGTTTGACTGAAGAAGTCAAACCAACCCGGATATGTCTTCAACTTGCTGATGGCTCCATTAAATACCCATCAGGCGTGATTGAAGACATGATTGTCAAGGTTGGGCCATTTGCCTTTCCTACTGACTTTGTGTTGCTAGAAATGGAGGAGCACAAGAGTGCAACTCTCATTCTAGGAAGACCTTTCCTAGCAACTGGCCGAACCCTCATTGACGTCCAAAAAGGGGAAGTAACCCTGAGAGTCAATGAAGAGGAGTTTAAGTTGAATGTTGTCAAAGCTATGCAACATCCAGACACCCCAAAGGACTGCATGAGTGTTGATATCATTGACTCGCTGGTAAGAGAAGTCAATATGGCTGAGTGTCTCGAATCAGAGCTAGAGAACATCTTTAAAGATGTTCAGCCTGATTTGGAGGAATTAGAGAGAATAATAGAACCTCTGAAAATCCCTCAGGAAGAGGAAAAACCTCCTAAACCCGAGCTCAAACCATTACCACCATCCTTGAAATATGCGTTTCTGGGAGAAGGTGATACCTTTCCTGTAATCATAAGCTCTACCTTAGAGCCACAGGAAGAGGAAGCACTAATTCAAGTACTAAGGACACACAAGACAGCTCTTGGGTGGTCCATCAGTGATCTTAAGGGCATTAGCCCAGCCAGATGCATGCACAAGATCCTATTGGAGGGTGACACCAAGCCAGTGGTTCAACCACAAAGGCGGCTGAATCCAGCCATGAAGGAAGTGGTGCAGAAGGAGGTCACTAAATTACTAAAGGCTGGGATTATTTCTCCTATTTCTAACGGCCCCTGGGTAAGCCCGGTCCAAGTTGTCCCTAAGAAAGGTGGCATGACAGTGGTTCACAATGAAAGAAATGAACTGGTTCCTACAAGAACAGTTATAGGGTGGCGTATGTGTATTGATTATAGAAAGCTCAATACAGCCACCAGAAAGGATCATTTTCCCTTACCATTCATAGACCAGATGCTAGAAAGACTGGCAGGTCATGAATACTACTGCTTCCTGGATGGATATTCAGGTTATAATCAAATTGCAGTAGATCCAAAAGATTAAGAGAAAACGGCATTCACATGTCCATCTGGAGTATTTGCATACAGAAGGATGCCATTTGGCCTGTGCAATGCACCTGCAACCTTTCAGAGGTGCATGCTCTCAATTTTCTCTGATATGGTGGAAAAATTTCTGGAAGTCTTCATGGATGACTTTTCAGTATTTGGAGACTCATTCAGCTCCTGTATTGACCATCTAGCACTTGTTCTAAAGAGATGCCAAGAGACTAACCTGGTTTTAAACTGGGAAAAATGTCACTTTATGGTGACTGAAGGAATTGTCCTTGGGCACAAAATCTCAAACAAGGGAATAGAGGTGGATCAAGCTAAGGTAGAGGTAATTGAAAAATTACCACCACTTGCCAATGTTAAGGCAATCAGAAGCTTTTTTGGGCATGCAGGATTCTATAGGAGGTTTATAAAGGATTTTTCAAAAATCGCCAAACCTCTGAGCAACCTGCTAGCTGCTGACACGCCATTTGTCTTTGATAAGGAGTGTCTGCAGGCATTTGAGACTCTGAAAGCTAAATTGGTCACAGCACCAATCATCTCTGCACTAAACTGGACATTACCATTTGAACTAATGTGTGATGCCAGTGACCATGCCATTGGTGCAGTGTTGGGACAAAGGCATGACAAGCTTCTGCACGTTATTTACTATGCCAGCCATGTTCTAAATGACGCACAGAAGAATTACACAACCACAGAAAAAGAGCTACTTGCAGTGGTTTACGCCATTGACAAATTCAGATCCTATTTAGTAGGATCAAAAGTGATTGTGTACACTGATCATGCTGCTCTTAAATATCTACTCACAAAGCAGGATTCAAAACCCAGACTTATAAGATGGGTGTTGCTTCTGCAAGAGTTTGATATAGAAATAAGAGACAGAAAAGGGACAGAGAATCAGGTAGCAGATCACCTGTCCCGAATAGAACCAGTAGAAGGGGCGTCCCTCCCTCTTACTGAGATCTCTGAAACCTTTCTGGATGAGCAACTCTTTGCCATCTAGGAACTGCCATGGTTTGCAGATATTGCAAACTACAAGGCAGTGAGGTTCATACCTAAAGAGTATAGTAGGCAGTAATCAAAGAAATTGATCACAGATGCAAAGTACTATCTTTGGGATGAACCATATCTCTTCAAGAGATGTGCAGACGGAGTAATCCGTAAATGTGTGCCTAAGGAAGAAGCGCAGAAGATCCTATGGCACTGCCATGGATCACAATATGGAGGACATTTTGGAAGTGAGCGAACAGCCACAAGAGTCCTCCAATGTGGCTTCTACTGGCCTACTCTCTATAAAGATTCCCGAGTGTTTGTGCTTAATTGTGACAGTTGCCAAAGATCTGGCAATCTGCCTCACAGTTATGCCATGCCTCAACAAGGGATCTTGGAGATTGAGTTGTTTGATGTATGGGGTATTGACTTCATGGGACCTTTCCCACCATCATACTCAAACACTTATATTCTGGTGGCAGTGGATTATGTATCCAAATGGGTGGAGGCTATTGCAACACCCACTAATGACACTAAGACAGTGTTAAAATTCTTCCAGAAACACATCTTCAGCAGATTTGGCACCCCTAGAGTACTAATCAGTGATGGGGGCACTCATTTCTGCAATAAACAGCTCTATTCTGCTTTGGTTTGTTATGGAGTTAGCCACAGGGTGGCCACTCCATATCACCCACAGACTAATGGGCAAGCTGAAGTCTCAAATAGAGAACTCAAAAGAATACTGGAACGGACTGTAATTAACCGTAGAAGGGATTGGACAAGAAGCTTGGATGATGCTCTGTGGGCATATAGAACAGCATTCAAGACCCCTATAGGGACCTCTCCATACCAGCTTGTGTATGGAAAGGCATGTCACTTGCCAGTGGAACTGGAACATAAGGCCTACTGGGCAACCAGATTCCTGAACCTTGATGCCAAGTTAGCTGGAGAAAAATGATTGCTTCAGTTAAATGAGCTAGAGGAATTTAGACTCAATGCTTTCGAGAATGCAAAAATTTACAAAGAGAAAGCAAAAAGATGGCATGATAAGAAATTGTCATCCAGAGTCTTTGAGCCGGGGCAGAAAGTTCTGCTATTTAATTCTAGGCTCAAATTATTCCCTGGGAAATTAAAATCCCGGTGGAGAGGTCCATATGTGATTACAAGTGTATCACCATATGGATACGTAGAGCTTCAGGATAATGACTCTAACAAAAAGTTCATTGTTAATGGACAGAGAGTTAAACATTATCTTGAAAGCAATTTTGAGCAAGAATGCTCAAAACTGAGACTTGATTAAAGCTCAGTGATAGTCCAGCTAACGACATTAAAGAAGCGCTTGCTAGGAGGCAACCCAGCCATTCACAAAATTTAATTTTATTCGTTTTGGTTAATTAATTGATTTTTACAGGTATATGTCAAAATATCTTCAAAAGGTAAAATAGCAATTGGTTGAATTCACAGAGTTACAGGGGAATTTGGAAGCTCACTGGCGTGAAAGAGCCAGTAAGAAATGTTTTAGGCGTTGAACGCCCAAAAGAAGCATCCACTGGGCGTTCAACGCCAGTAAGGATAGCCATCTGGGCGTTGAACGCCAGAAAGGAGCATCTTCTGGGCGTTGAACGCCAGAAAGAAGCTCCTTCTGGGCGTTTAACGCTAGAATTACAGCATCCTGGGCGTTTAGAAAAACGCCCAGTGACAAAGGACTTCCTGGCGTTCAACGCCAGAAAGAAGCAACAGCTGGGCATTGATGTGTGGAAAATGATCCAACACAAAACTCACCGGCAAGTGTACCGGGTCGCATCAAGTAATAATAACTCACATGAGTGAGGTCGATCCCACAGGGATTGAAGGATTGAGCAATTTTAGTTTAGTGGTTGATTTAGTCAAGCGAATCAAGTTTTGGTTGAGTGGGTTGTATTTAACAGAAGATAAATTGCTTGAAATGTAAATGGAGAAGGGAAATTGCAGTTAATTAAAGAACAGGAAAGTAAAATAGACTGAATCTTAAAGAACAAGAAATTAAATGACTGAAACTTAAAGTGCAAGAAATGTAAATTGCAGTAACTTAAATGGCAAGGAATGTAAATTGCTTGAATGTAAAAGGGATTTGAGGACTGGGATTGCAGAATCTAAACGAAGAGAAAGTAAATTGCAACAATTAATAAAGCAGAAATTGAATTGGAAGCAATGAGGACTCAAACAGAAATTGAAATTAAAGTGCAGCAAGGTTCGCAGAAGAACCAAAAGTAAATTGGGATCTCAGGGTTCAAGAGACTAGGTAGCAGAGCCTAGATCTCAATTACCTTCCTAGATCCAAGTTCTCAAAGCAATTGACAAGAAATTGAAGAAGAAACAGTAAAGAGAATGTGAATGGATTCAATTATGCAGAAAAGAAATTAAAGAGACTTTGAATGGAGATTGAGACAGAATTTCCTCAATTCTTCACACCCAAAACTCAAAACAAGGAAATTAAAAAGACCCAAGCAAGAATGAGGAAGAAGAGAGATCAATTCTCCTCCCCAATTCTCTGAAATCTCAGTGAAGACACCAAGAGAAGTTCCAAAGTGCAAAAGTAAAATTCAAAGCTCAAAAGAAAGTGCAAAATTCAAAAGCTAAGCAAAAGGTTCCTATTTACATCAAACTAGCTCCTATTTATACACTTTCTATTCTTGGATTTTGGGATTTGGATGGGCTTTTGATTTGGTGAAGAAATAAATTGAATTGGATTTTTAATTCAATTTTTGGCCCAAAATTAATAACTCCCAGGAGGCTGCCCTGCCCTTGCGGAGGGCAGGGCAGGATTTGGTGTGTGGTGCGGTCTTGGTGCGGGCTGGTGCGGTATTGGTGCGCAGAACGCTGCCCTGCCCTCGCGGAGAGCAGGGCAGGAAAAATTGGTGCGCCAGAAATGAGCCACGGTGCATGCTGATGCTGCCAGAATCATGCCATGGTGCGCCAGAATGGTGTCTTGGTCTGCCAGGATAGTGATTTGGTGCGCCAGAAATGTCCTTGGTGCGCCAGATTCATGCACCAACAAAATGCTGCCCTGCCCTCGCGGAGGGCAGGGCAGTGTTTCCAAAATGAAGTCCCGCGTTCGAATCCGGGCAGAAACACACGCTCATTCATTTTCCTTGGTTTCTTGGCATGGTAATGGAACTTAGTTCCTTGCTTCCTCATGGTCCCGTGTTCAACTCTTGTGGCAAGCATCATAGGCATTTTTCCTTTGATTTTCTTCCTTGGTGAGCCCGATACTGCCCTTGTGGAGGGCAGGGCAACATTTTCTTCTTCTTGATTCCAAGGCACAAATTTGTGCTCTGCCCTTGTAGTGGGCAGGGCAGAGTTGCCTTCTTTGCCTTGTTCCCTTATGTTGCCCTCCTAGAGGGCAGTGTGCCCTTGTGGAGGACAATGCTTGCCTCCCCCATTGCATGCGGCACACTTTTTCTTCCTTTGACCACGCTTCCTTCTCCTTGGGTCACGCTTTCTTAGGCCACGCTTTTCTCTTTTATTCTTTTCTTCACCTGAAATAAACCAAAACAACCACTCCATGTATCACTAAATTCATAAGGCTTATAAATCAATTAAACTTCAATTAAAATTAGCTTAAACCTCATGAATTAACATTAATTTCATGGTGGTTGCTTGATTTAAGGAAGTTATGCATTTTCACTCCAAATCACTTAATTAGGATGCAAGAAAGTGTATAAAGACTAATAAAACAAGTGAAATTAGCTTGAAAAATGGGTATATGATGACTTGTCATCACAACACCAAACTTAAATCTTGCTTGTCCCCAAGCAAGCATCAAAACTAAGAGTGAATGACATGAATAAGAAAAGAACACATATCCTTATTAGGCATATAGCAGAACTTGATTTATGGAGTCTTTATGCAGACAATGACAACTCACTTATTGTTGCTGCTACATAATATACATCTTTCCTCAAAGGCTTGCTAAACTTGCTGTTATAAGACTCACTTTTTTAATTCATCCCTTGCTAACTTTTCTTGGCTTACAATGCTTAACAAGCTTATTATTCTTTTGGAGGTTTGGTGTCAAATGTTGCAGTATTAGCCTTTGGCTTTATTTTCTTTTCTTTTGCTCAACATCTTTCCACCACAGACACATTGCTCACTAATTCTTCCTAGGATCATTGATGCCCAGCATCTCTTTGGATAACTAAATGTTCTGTATCTAAGTTGCTCTTTATTGTGGACTTTCAATTGGCCATCCCAAATCAGTTGATCTAAGTGACCGGGTTTTAAAATACCCCTTAGAATTTACTCATCCAAGCATATCTTAGTACAAGAACACCACAGGCATATGTCCTAGGGTCCAAGCTATTGGTGTCCAACCTTTATTCTTTGTTTTTCTTGCCATTTTGGCTTTTTCTTCTTCCTTTTCTTTCTGTTTTCGTTACCAAGGGCTTTTTCATTATTGATAAGAGTCTTTGTAACAGCAAGCTAACTCACATTTGAATGAGAATGATATTATGCAACAATTATTTCATGAGTTATGCATTGAATCAAACACATATACCACCACTAACTTCCATTCTTACTTATGCAACATTGGATATTTCACTTTTCAATTCAAACAAATCTCTTTTATTTAAGCATATGGGAAACAAAACAAATTTAAATCTAAGTGATGGATAACAAGCATTATGCAGATTTAGCATTTTTAACAAACAATTTCACTTGCAACTAGATAAACACTTTAGCAAGACATACAATGGTTTCCAGATTCAAAACATTTCACAGCAGCAAGGATCAAGTTTAGATACAACCTTTGAAGTTGCAGCCCTTTGATTCTTCCTTCTGTTGTGTTCTCTTTGAGTTAAGATGCATAATGTCTTCAATTGTTGCCTCATGTCCTGCATAATTCTCAAAGTTGCTTGCTTCTCAAGCCCTTAATTATATGGTTAGTATGCATAAATGGAGTGTGGCTCTTGGAATTGTTTTGGTGTGTGAACACCAAACTTAATTATTTGCCACTGTCTCAGATGCAACAAGTTACCCATATTTGAAACCCTGTGTCCTTGCTAAAGGTTAATGAAAGTAAAACTAGAAAGCAATTAAACAGTTGAATAATGTGTTTGATTGCTTGGAGCTAGCATCATGCAAGAGGTGAGAATGTGTTTTTAAATGATATTTTTGGTGGAACACCAAACTTAGAATCTTTCATTCTCCCTTAAATTGTTTTGGTGTGCAACACCAAACTTAGTTCCTTGCAATCCATACCAATTATTCAACATTTTTATTGAAAAAAACTATGAAAGAAAACTACCTCAGGTTGGGTTGCCTCCCAACAAGCGCTCTTTTATTGTCACTAGCTTGACATTGAACTCCCTTTAGGGTGGTTGATGTTGGTGATGTCTCAACTTGTCACCTCTCACTGTCAGCTTTCTCTGTGTGCCTTGATACTCAATTTCCATATGCTCAAGAGAAAGTACTTGGTTAACAGTGTAATAATCTTCTGTTCCCAGCTGTTGATATACTAGTTGCACCTTATCACCTTTAGAAAATCCTTCAGTTGGGATTTTCTTGTTCTTCCACCCTTTGTGAGCCTTGTTCTTGCTCTTCATCTTTTTCTTTCTTGTTGATCTTTCTTTCTTGTCAGTGACTTGGGTTGTGATACTTTCCTTCTTGTTTATCACCCCTGCTTCCTTTTGAATTCCTTTTTCTCCTTGTACAAGCTTGTTTTTCTGTTCTACTGCCTTGTTGATTGCTTGCTTTGGAAGGAAGTCACCACTTATTTTGCTTATTTCTTCATTCCTGTGTAATTCTGGAAAAACTTTCAGAGTGATGCTCTCCTCATGCATCCTGAGAGTTAACTCTCCCTGCTCTATATCCACAATGGCTCTAGCAGTGGCCAAAAATGGTCGACTAAGTATTATGGAGTCATTTCCATTTTTTGAAGAATCCAAGACCACAAAATCTGCCGGACAGATGAACTTGTCAACCTTAACTAAAAGGTTCTCAATTAGCCCTTTAGGATATACTACTGATTGGTCCACCAACTCCAAGGACATCTGTATTGGTTTCACCTCCTCTATGCCAAGCTTTTTCACTAAAGAAGATGGGATTAGATTTATGCTTGCTCCTAAATCACACATTCCCTTGTTGATGAATAGATTTCCAATAGTGCATGGTAGGAAGAAACCTCCAGGATCTTCAAGCTTGGGAGGGAGTCCCTTTTTAATGAGTGCACTGCATTCTTCACTAAGCATTACAGTTTCCTTTTCATTCCAACTTCTTTTCTTGTTAATGAGCTCCTTCAAGAATTTAGCATACAGAGGCATTTGCTCCAATGCCTCAGCTAAAGGTATGTTAATTTTCAGCTTCTTGAAAGTCTCAAGAAATTTGTGAAAAATGCTGATCCTTTGTCTCTTTGTGAAATCTCTGTGGATAAGGCAGTGGTGGTGTTGAGCTCTTCTCCACTTGATGTTGTCTTGGAATTGGTTCTTCCATGATTTGCTTCCCTTTCTTCAAATTCTGTGGTTTGTTGTCTTCCTCTGTGAGTTTTTCTGGGACATTCTTGCTTAATATGTCCTTGTTGATGGCTTCATCATTCTTTGTTGGCTCATTGTCATTGTTCTTGGTTGCTCCTTGGTTACCATCCAATAACACTTTTCCACTTCTTAGTTGCACGACCTTGCATTCTTCCTTTGGGTTGGGAATGGTGTCACTAGGTAGTGAACTTGATGGTTTTTCAACAGAAATTTGTTTGGAGATTTGCCCAATTTGCCTTTCTAAGTTCTTCATGGAAGCTTCTTGGTTCTTTGTTGTCAATTCTTGGTTCTTCATCATCTTTTCCATGAGCAGCTCTAGATTAGTGATCCTCTGAGATTCTTGTGAAATTGGTTGGTTTTGGGGTGTTGATGGATGATGATAGGTGTTTTGATTTGTTGGGTGGTTATTGGGTGGATAATGGTTAGAGTTGGGGTAATTATTTTGCGGTTTTCTGTATGTATTTTGGTTAGTGTTTGGCTGGGGGTTGTGATTTGTGCTTTTCCAATTGTTCTGATTTGTGTTTCTTTGCCATGGTTGTTGGTTTTGATTATGATTGTCTCCCCACCTGAGGTTGGGATGGTTCTTCCAAGATGGATTGTAAGTATCACCAAAGACTTCACTTGTTCCAGGATTTTGGTTGTGCATGTATTGGACTTGCTCTTGCTGTTGCTCCTCTTGAGTTTCTTCACTTTGCACCCAAGTAGTTGGTGGTTGGCTTGTGGCACTCACTGATGCAACTTGCAAGCCATCAATTCTCTTGGCCATTTGCTCAAACTGTTGTTGAATCTGCTGCTGCATTATCTTGTTCTGAGCTAGAATTGAATCCACTCCTTCCAACTCCATTACTCCTCTTCTTTGTGATGGTTGGCGTTGTCTTTGATGAGCAAAGAAATATTGGTTATTGGCCACCATGTCAATGAGGTTTTGAGCTTCCTCTGTAGTTTTCATGAGTTGCAAAGAGCCTCCAGCTGAATGATCAAGTGCTTCCTGAGCTTTAAGAGTGAGTCCCTCATAGAAGTTCTGTAACTTGTCCCACTCAGTGAACATCTCTGGTGGACATTTCCTCAATAGTGCCTTATATCTTTCCCATGCTTCATATAAGTTTTCAGCCTCCATTTGAGTGAATGTCTGCACCTCAGTCTTCAATCTTAGGATTCTTTGAGGGGGATAAAATTTGGCAAGGAACTTGCTTACCAAGTCATCCCAAGTGTTGATGGTTTCTTTTGGAAAGGTCTCTAGCCATTGGGTGGCTTTATCTCTGAGAGAAAATGGAAAGAGCAACAACTTGTAGCTATCAGGAGGTACACCATTGGTTTTCACAGTGTCACAGATTCTCAAGAAGGTAGACAAATGTTGATTTGGATCTTCCAAAGGTCCTCCTCCAAAAGAACAGTTGTTTTGAACCAAAGTGATGAGTTGTGGCTTTAGTTCAAAATTGTTTGCATTGACATTGGGAGGAAGAATGCTACTTCCACAGTGTCTAGCATTTGCAAATGTGTATGAAGCTAAGACCCTTCGTTGTTGTTGGTTATTGTTGGCTCCTTCTCCTGGTTGATTGAGATCTCCTTCCATCTCTTGGAATTCCTCCTCAGATTCTTCCTCTCCAATAACGTTCTTTCCTCTTTCAGCTCTTCTTATTATCCGAAGAGTTTTTTGGTCAATTTCAGAGAGGACAGGGGAAGATCTTCCTGTACCTGACATACAAACACACAACAATAAACACACAGATCCAGAAAACCAATGAAACTTCAATCTATAGCTAGAATGAAGTTTTAGTTAGTTTAAGCAAAAATTCAAACAGTTAGTGTGTTAGTCAAAATTAAAAGAACAGGAAAGAAAAAGTGCTTAATCTAGACCTCCACTTCACTTAATCATTGTCAATCTATTTCAATCCCCGGCAACGGCGCCAAAAACTTTATGTGTGGAAAACGATCCAACACAAAACTCACCGGCAAGTGTACCGGGTCGCATCAAGTAATAATAACTCACATGAGTGAGGTCGATCCCACAGGGATTGAAGGATTGAGCAATTTTAGTTTAGTGGTTGATTTAGTCAAGCGAATCAAGTTTTGGTTGAGTGGGTTGTATTTAACAGAAGATAAATTGCTTGAAATGTAAATGGAGAAGGGAAATTGCAGTTAATTAAAGAACAGGAAAGTAAAATAGACTGAATCTTAAAGAACAAGAAATTAAATGACTGAAACTTAAAGTGCAAGAAATGTAAATTGCAGTAACTTAAATGGCAAGGAATGTAAATTGCTTGAATGTAAAAGGGATTTGAGGACTGGGATTGCAGAATCTAAACGAAGAGAAAGTAAATTGCAACAATTAATAAAGCAGAAATTGAATTGGAAGCAATGAGGACTCAAACAGAAATTGAAATTAAAGTGCAGCAAGGTTCGCAGAAGAACCAAAAGTAAATTGGGATCTCAGGGTTCAAGAGACTAGGTAGCAGAGCCTAGATCTCAATTACCTTCCTAGATCCAAGTTCTCAAAGCAATTGACAAGAAATTGAAGAAGAAACAATAAAGAGAATGTGAATGGATTCAATTATGCAGAAAAGAAATTAAAGAGACTTTGAATGGAGATTGAGACAGAATTTCCTCAATTCTTCACACCCAAAACTCAAAACAAGGAAATTAAAAAGACCCAAGCAAGAATGAGGAAGAAGAGAGATCAATTCTCCTCCCCAATTCTCTGAAATCTCAGTGAAGACACCAAGAGAAGTTCCAAAGTGCAAAAGTAAAATTCAAAGCTCAAAAGAAAGTGCAAAATTCAAAAGCTAAGCAAAAGGTTCCTATTTACATCAAACTAGCTCCTATTTATACACTTTCTATTCTTGGATTTTGGGATTTGGATGGGCTTTTGATTTGGTGAAGAAATGAATTGAATTGGATTTTTAATTCAATTTTTGGCCCAAAATTAATAACTCCCAGGAGGCTGCCCTGCCCTTGCGGAGGGCAGGGCAGGATTTGGTGTGTGGTGCGGTCTTGGTGCGGGCTGGTGCGGTATTGGTGCGCAGAACGCTGCCCTGCCCTCGCGGAGAGCAGGGCAGGAAAAATTGGTGCGCCAGAAATGAGCCACAGTGCGTGCTGATGCTGCCAGAATCATGCCATGGTGCGCCAGAATGGTGCCTTGGTTTGCCAGGATAGTGATTTGGTGAGCCAGAAATGTCCTTGGTGCGCCATATTCATGCACCAACAAAATGCTGCCCTGCCCTCGCGGAGGGCAGGGCAGTGTTTCCAAAATGAAGTCCCGCGTTCGAATCTGGGCAGAAACACACGCTCATTCATTTTCCTTGGTTTCTTGGCACGGTAATGGAACTTAGTTCCTTGCTTCCTCATGGTCCCGTGTTCAACTCTTGTGGCAAGCATCATAGGCATTTTTCCTTTGATTTTCTTCCTTGGTGAGCCCGATACTGCCCTTGTGGAGGGCAGGGCAACATTTTCTTCTTCTTGATTCCAAGGCACAAATTTGTGCTCCGCCCTTGTAGTGGGCAGGGCAGAGTTGCCTTCTTTGCCTTGTTCCCTTATGTTGCCCACCTAGAGGGCAGTGTGCCCTTGTGGA
The DNA here is from genome assembly GCF_003086295.3 of Arachis hypogaea. NCBI lineage: Eukaryota > Viridiplantae > Streptophyta > Magnoliopsida > Fabales > Fabaceae > Arachis > Arachis hypogaea. The sequence continues at coordinate 46,180,472 of NC_092041.1, read as the reverse complement.
GGGCAATGCTTGCCTCCCCCATTGCATGCGGCACACTTTTCCTTCCTTTGACCACGCTTCCTTCTCCTTGGGTCACGCTTTCTTAGGCCACGCTTTTCTCTTTTATTCTTTTCTTCACCTGAAATAAACCAAAACAACCACTCCATGTATCACTAAATTCATAAGGCTTATAAATCAATTAAACTTCAATTAAAATTAGCTTAAACCTCATGAATTAACATTAATTTCATGGTGGTTGCTTGATTTAAGGAAGTTATGCATTTTCACTCCAAATCACTTAATTAGGATGCAAGAAAGTGTATAAAGACTAATAAAACAAGTGAAATTAGCTTGAAAAATGGGTATATGATGACTTGTCATCAGGCGTTGAACGCCCAGGAGAAGCAGCAATTGGGCGTTAAACGCCCAAAACATGCAGCATTTGGGCGTTTAACGCCAAAATGGTAGGGAGGAGGTAAAATTCGTTTTTCTTCACAAATTTTCTAATTTTTATGTTTCAATTCATGATTTCTTGCATAAACATGTTTCAAAATATCATCCTTCAATTCCAAAAATTTTAATCCTAATTTCTAAAAACCCTAATTTCTAAAATCCCTTTTTCAAAAATATCAAATGTATCTTAATTCATAAACACAAATCTTTTTCCAATCCAAATCTTTTTCAAATCTTTTTCAACTCATCATGTCTTTTGGATTTCGAAATTGCCTCTCCCTCTATTCCTCTTCTATCCTTTATTTTGCTTGAGGACAAGCAAATCTCTAAGTTTGGTGTGATTTGCCATGATCACTGAGCTAAAACTCATCAAGATCATGGCACCTAAGGGAACATGAAGAGCAAGGGCGTAACTTAAAGGAACTGAAGCATCAGAACTTATCTCTTGAAGGACCAAGCACCTCACAGACTAGAGGAACATCCACTTCCCAAAATACAGGTTGTTAAGTTCTAATTTTAAGTTTTAACTCTGTGATAGTATTATTATAGAAATTTACCTTAGAAGTTATATAGGAGTAGTAGTAATTAGCATGTCTATTTTGGTCTTATTTCCAATTAAGCTATAATTTATTTTTCTCATCATCATCAAACATGAATAAAATAGTAGATTTTTAGAATAAAGAGGCAATATTTTTTCGAGTTCTTAATAAGGAAAATTCTAATTATTTATATGTCGTGGCAATACATTTTGTCTTCTGAATGAATGCCTGAACAGTGTATATTTTTGATATTAAATTTCATGAATGTTAAAACTGTTGGCTCTTGAAAGAATGATGAACAAGAGAAATGTTATTGATGATCTGAAAAATCATGAATTTGATTCTTGAAGCAAGAAAAAGCAGTGAAAAAAAAAATTACAAGGAATCATTGGAAAAAAAAGGAACAAAAGCCAATAGCCCTTAAAACCAAAAGGCAAAGGTAAAAAGGATCCAAGCCTTTGAGCATTAATGGATAGGAGGGCCCAAGGAAATAAAATCCAGGCCTAAGCGGCTAAATCAAGCTGTCCCTAACCATGTGCTTGTGTCATGAAGGTCCAAGTGAAAAGCTTGAGACTGAGTGGTTAAAGTCGTGATCCAAAGCAAAAAGAGTGTGCTTAAGAGCTCTGCACACCTCTAACTGGGGACTCTAGCAAAGCTGAGTCACAATCTGAAAAGGGTTCACCCAGTCATGTGTCTATGGCATTTGTGTATCTGGTGGTAATACTGGAAAACAAAGTGCTTAGGGCCACGGCCAAGACTCATAAAAGTAGCTGTGTTCAAGAATCAACATACTTAACTAGGAAAATCAATAATACTATCTGAATTCTGAGTTCCTATGGATGCCAGTCATTCTGAATTTCAAAGAATAAAGTGAGATGACAAAACTGTTTGGAAGCAAAAAGCTACTAGCCCCGCTCATCTAATTAGAATCTGAGCTTCACTTAAAACTCTGAGATATTATTGCTTCTTGATTTCTTTTTATTCTCTTTTATTTATCTAGTTGCTTGAGGACAAGCAACAGTTTAAGTTTGGTGTTGAGATGAGCGGATATTTTATACGCTTTTTGGGGGTAATTTCATGTAGATTTTAGTATGTTTTAATTAGTTTTTAGTAGAATATTATTAGTTTTTAGGAAAAAATCATATTTCTGGACTTTACTATGAGTTTGTGTGTTTTTCTGTGATTTCAGGTATTTTCTGGCTGAAATTGAGGGAGCTGAGCAAAAATCTGAGTTAGACTGAAAAAGGACTGCTGATGCTGTTGGATTCTGACCTCCCTGCACTCGAAATGGATTTCATGGAGCTACATGAGTCCAATTGACGTGCTCTCAAATGGGTTGGAAAGTAGACATCCAGGGCTTTCCAGCAATATATAATAGTCCATACTTTGCGCGAAGATAGACGACGTAAACTGGCATTGAACGCCAGTTTTATGCTGCTGTCTGGCGTCCAGCGCCAGAAACAGGTTACAAGTTGGAGTTTAGCGCCTAAAACACGTTACAACCTGGCGTTCAACTCCAGAAACAGCCCAAGCACGTGAGAAGCTTTAGTCTCAGCCCCAGCACACACCAAGTGGGCCCCAGAAGTGGATTTCTGCACCAATTATCATAGTTTACTCATTTTCTGTAAACCTAGGTTACTAGTTTACTATTTAAACAACTTTTAGAGATTTACTTTGTACCTCATGACATTTTCAGATCTGAATTTTATACACTTTGACGGCATGAGTCTCTAAACTCCATTGTTGGGGGTGAGGAGCTCTGCAGCGTCTCAATGAATTAATGCAATTGTTTCTGTTTCTCCTTTCAAACATGCGCGTTCCTATCTAAGATATTCATTTGCGCTTAATTATGGAGAAGGTGATGATCCGTGACACTCATCACCTTCCTCAATCCATGAACGTGTGCCTGACAAACATCTCTATTCTACATCAGATTGAATGAGTATCTCTTAGCTTCCTTAATCAGAATCTTCGTGGTATAAGCTAGAACTGATGGCGGCCACTCTTGAGGATCCGGAAAGTCTAAACCTTGTCTGTGGTATTCTGAGTAGGATTCAAGGATTGAATGGCTGTGACGAGCTTCAAACTCACGATTGCTGTGCGTGATGACAAGCGCAAAAGGATCAAAATATTCTATTCCAACATGATCGAGAACCAACAGCTGATTAGCCGTGCTGTGACAGAGCATCTGGACCGTTTTCACTGAGAGGATGGGAGGTAGCCACTGACAATGGTGATTCCCTATATACAGCTTGCCATGGAAGAGCCTTGCATTTATGAAAGTGAGTAAGCATTATGTTGCAGGGATTCAGAGGACAAAGCATTTCCAAAAACCCCAACATATTCTCCATTACTGCATAACAAGTAACTATTTCACACTCTTTTATTTTCTAATAATTCCAACTGATAATTTTAATTAATATCCTGACTAAGAATAATAAAATAAACATAGCTTGCTTTAAACCAATAATCTCCGTGGGATCGACCCTTACTCACGTAAGGTATTACTTGGACGACCCAGTGCACTTGCTGGTTAGTGGTATGAAGCTGTGTTAAATAGTCCATTAATATTGGCATACACAATTTCGTGCACCAATCTCCTCATCCCTTTTCCAAGGCTCAAAGGAGATCCAATTATGGAGAGTTTCTTTTCCAAGACAACTAACCAATTGAATTAAGATCGATAGCTTTCTAGTAAATTAAGAGAAAAGAAAGAAGAAGAAGAATGAAAACTATAATTGATCCATCAAATTACAATAGAGCTCCCTAACCCAATGAAAGGGGTTTAGTTGTTCATAGCTCTAGAAATGGAAAATGGCAGAAAAGAATACATGCTTAGCTAGAAAAATGCAGAAAAGTAAATATACAGAGGGTAGTTCTCCAAAATGCCAAGCCTCTCTATAGTTCAAAACTACTCCTATATATACTACTCTTCTTGATCTTCTAGTGAGTTCTTCGAGTCTTGAATGTGGGCTTTAGATCTTGAGTTGAAGCAGTTATAATCTTTAGTGGGCTCAGCTTGTAGAAAAGTGTGAGTTAGGCATGGGCGTTAGTGATGTTAACGTTAAGTGAGAATGTGAGTTTTTAAAAACGTTAGTGGCAATCACCTTTTTCACTAACGCTCCAACCTCATACAGTCCACGTTAACTTCAACGTTATTGGCACTAACGTGACCACTAGCGTTGCCTTATGATCCTTCGCAAGCATTATTGGGAATCACCTTTTCCAATAACGTTGCCTTGTGCCCCTCTTTCCCTACGTTAGAGTTCACGTTAGTATAATTAACGTGACTCTTAACGTGGGCATGCCTATCTTCGAGAGCGTTAGTGACACTTATCTTTGTCACTAACACTCCAAATGCCCCTCCTCCCCACGTTAGAGTTCACGTTAACTAGGTTAACGTGGCCACTAACGTGGTAGTGAATGCCATCTCCAACGTTAGTGACAAAGGTGAGTGTCACTAACGTTGGCTCATCAATATCAGCTCCACGTTAACTTTCACGTTAGTAGTCTTAACGTGACCACTAACGTGGGCAATGCTAGCTTGATCCAACATTAGTGACAAAGGTGAGTGTCACTAACGTTGGCATTGTCTTACCTTCCACGTTAGAGTTCACGTTAACTAAGTTCACGTGACTGTTAACGTGGCCAATTGCCACTTTGTAGCATTAGTGGTGTTCACGTTTACCACTAACGTTGTAGCTCCCTTTATCTCCACGTTAACTACCACGTTAATGTAATTAACATGGCAATTAACGTGGGTTTATGATGGCTTCGCAGGCGTTATTGTCGACCACCTTTCTCATTAACGTTGCAAGCTCATTCCCATTCCACGTTAGTGGTCACGTTAATTAGATTAATGTGGCTACTAACGTGGTTCTTCCTTGCTTCCTTTGTCCTGAAATCAAGCAAATAAAGTGCATCAAAGCTCTAGCCCACGTCATGAGATTATGCATCATCAATTTGTCATTCAATCCTTGTAAAATCCTCATGAAATTATGTAAAATTCACAATAGTTGCTTGAATCAAGGTGTAAGTGTATTTTCATCCAAAACTTGCCTTATTCACTAAGAAAATGCATGAAACTACCCTAAAATAATAAAGAAATGGTCAGTGAAACTGGCCTAGATGCCCTGGCATCACTCCCTAAACTCGAATAATAAACACTCTCACTAGCCTAATCTAATCAAAGATCCAAACAAGGGACTTTTATTGTTTTTCGCTTTAGGCTTGTAATGTGCTAAAATTAAGAACAAATGGGTTAAGCGTAGGCTCAAAATTGGTTAACAATGGAAGATAAAAGGTAGGCTATATGGGTAAGTGAGAAATTTGAAATAATGGCCTCAATCATATAAGTGCATGTATACACAAAATAATGGACATATAGAATCAGACAAATCAAAGATCACAATCATAGAGAGAGAATAATGCACACAAGAATGAAAATAAGTGGTTATATGATGTAACCACACCATTAGGCTCAAATCTCACATGCTTGTGTTCTTGGCTCAAAAACATGATCCACAAAATATATAATTCAAGCAAGTTCTAAAAAATAATTTTTTTCAATCAATTGGGGTGCCCTATTGATAAAATTCTTGAAAAATTTCATTATTTTGACTAAGCTTAATATATACATATGCAATGCAACCACAAATCCTAAGAGACCTAAAAGTGAAATGCAAAAGTGTTGGGATTAGAAACTTGTTACCCAAAAATGTCGAATGGCTGGACGACCTCCCCACACTTAAAAATTTGCACTGTCCTTGGTGCACTCAAAGATGAGCAAAGGTGTATGGCGACTTTCCGAGTTGCTACCTTCAGCTGGTAGGTCAACCGATGCTACATGTCCTTTTCCTGCTTCCATTGTTACTTATGATGACTTATCCTGAAAATAGAAAATAGGAGATAATAAGACAAGTAAATGCACAAGCAAGGAAGTATGGATTGTTGGAATGAGGTAATTCACTAGAGTTGAGTGAGTGAGTTAATGTGACATTGATGAAAAATAGGCGTGTGGGTCCTAACTTGCATACGGTTTAGAACTCACACCCTAGTATTTAAAAGCCATGTCACAATTACACAAAAGAAGTATGCACTTCACTCATTCTAGTGTGCTTGAAGTACTTCAAAAGACTTGTAGGTTAAGGCAACCAAACAAGTAGTGAAGAAGCATAAAAGCATTCAAGCAAAAATCAAGCAATTGTGAAATTGGATAGTGCATGGACATTGATTGATGTGTAAGTAAATTTGATGAACAAAATGGTATAGAGAGCTCACACATCAAACAATGACACATATTGAAGTTGTTGCAACACCTAAGTGACATAGAGGTGAAACACATGAATGCTATGGAACTTAGGGAAAAGAATATAGAAGTCAAAATCAATCACATAGCAAACATGGTCCACAAAGCTTAGAAAGCTCAAAAATATGTTGCTAGGCAAGCTTTCGATTCAATTTTATAACTCCACAATCTCAATGCATGAAATAGGTGATATGAACAAAGGGTAGATCACAAACAAGCATCACCTAAAAAAAAGATGCAATGATGATATACAATTACCTAGCAATGGATGATGAATGCATGGTGGCCAAAACATGCAATTCAAAGAGGTAAGATGCATGAAGGCAATTTAACATGTACTTGGTGTTCACAAATGTTAAGCATGGAAAGTTCTAAACCAAGTAACCAAATATAACCTCAACAAAGAAATCTAACAATGACGATTAACAACAATGATGTTAAGATAACATCCTATTAATAATGAGCAGCAATAAACAGTAGACAAGATTAGTACTCCAACACTTATAATGGAAGATAAAAATTAAACTAACTAACTAAAAAAAGTGGTGTTACATGATATTTGGTAGTGTTGGATGATGTTTGAAGGGTGGAAAGAAAAGAAGAGAAGAGAGAAGAAGGGAAGAAATGGAAAGAAGAGAAGAAAATAAGGTGGGTGAAACAGGGCAATCCACGCGTACGCGTCATGTGCGCATAAATATGGAACAGTGAAATGGAAGCGACGCGTACGTGCAAGGTACGCGTGCGCGTGCCCTGGGGCACAAAGTTGGCACACTTCAGGCACAACTCTCGGGTAAATGTATGGGAAGTGGAAAAATTCAATCCACGCTTACGCGTACATGACGCGTGCGCGTGGATGGTCGAAATTGCTTGATTCACGCGTACGCGTGAAGCACGCGTGCGCGTGGATGGTGCTATATTTTTTAAAATTTTTCTATGTTTTTGCACCAAACCAAGCATTCCAAACCTCCAAACAACTACCAAAACATCATAAAACCTTATTTAACACACTAAACTCCCAAATGAACATATCTAACCAAACAAAACATAAAATTAAACCTATTTTACCAATATGTACAAAAGATAAAAAGGGAAAGATGTTACCATGGTGGGGTGTCTCCCACCTAGCACTTTTGTTTATTGTCCTTAAGTTGGACTTATGGGGAGCTCTTATCAAGGTGGCTTATGCTTGAATCCATCCTTGAACATCCACCAATGCTTGGACTTCCATTGTGCTTCATCATTCAAAGTTATTAACTCCAAGCTTTGATGGAGTTCTTCACAAACCATAGGCTCCCAAAGTTGATCTTCCTTGTGCGATCCAGGATCCCACACTTTGTTCTCATACCCATCCTTGAGTTGATCATAGTGATTTCCTCCGAGTGGCAAGAGGGATGATTTCTCATGGAAGCACCAAACTAACCTCCTAGACCCATCAAATTGAGTACTAGTCCAATCCATGCTCCTCAATTTTGAGCTTCCAACCATAATGAACCTAGACTTACAATGCCAACCACTAAACATCCTCCTTTTACGCTTAATTCCACAAAGCGCCCTAAGTTGGCCATCCGTCTCAAGCAAATCATATTCAAGTGGGATAATAAAGCTAAGAGTTAGAAGTTTTACCCACTCAAATGAAGGATTAGATGACAACCTAGGTGGAGGAGTTCCCAATGATCTTGACAAGGCATGCTCTACTCCCGTCCATCCTCTCCTAGAGGCTTCCACCACTTGGCAAGGTTTTTCAAGTTCCTTCTCTTGCCAAGCTTCCTCAAGTTCCCATTATTCTTCACCAATGCCTTCAATCTCTTCCCCATCAATCAAATCATAGATAGGAGATTTAGTAAAATCTACCTCATCATCAATTCCAAGCATAGTGGGGAAGGACTCTTCAAACTCAAAAGGATCATATGTTGATGCAGAATCATCAGAAATAGGAGGACCTATTTCTTGGGTCACTTCTTCCAATTCTTCAATCACATTGTGCCTTGGAGGTTGTGCACTATCCTCCTCAACATCAACTTCAAATTCCATGGAAGAAGGCTCTTCAACTTGTGATTCCTCTATGTACTCAACATATCCTAAGGTGCCAACCACTACTTCCCTTGGTTCAATCATCTCTACCTTATCCTCTTATTGCACTTCTTGCTTTGACTCCTCTTCTTCACCTTGGAGCTTCAAGTTCACTCCCTCACTAAGCTCTTTGGGTGCTTCTCCACATTCAACAATGGGAGTGCTTTGATCGCATAGGCTTAGGCGGGATGAGACTATGTTACCAATGGCTTCTACCATGATATCCATTTTTGCTCTTAACTCTGCAAACTTCTTTTCATCCTCCTCTTTTTGCCTTAAAAGATGAGATTCAAGATCTCTTAGTTCTAGCAGGAGGGCTTCATCGGGAAGTGTTGCTGGAAGAGAGGTTTCATTGTTTGAGGGAAGGTTGTTGAAATTGGAAGGTGGTTCATATTGGTGAAATTCTTGAGGTGGTGTGTATGGACTTTATGGTTCATGGGAGTATGGGTGTTGGAGTGGTGGTGGTTCTAGAGATGGTTCATATGGTGGTTGATATAGTGGATATGGGTTGGGATCATACGTAGGTGAATGGTGGTATGAGACTTGTGAGTATGGTGAAGGGCTATATTGAGGAGGGGGTTCATATGCATATGATGATTGTGGTTGACAACCACAATGAGGGTCATCACATACATTAGATTGGTATGCATCAAGATTTGAATTGTACCCATAAGAAGCTGGAGGAGGTAGTTGCCAAGAAGGTTGTCCATAAGCTTAGGGCTCCTCCCATCTTTGATTTCCAAATCCTTGATGCATGTTATCATTGTAATTTCCATCTCCTACAACATAGTTTAAACCACACTCATAGCCAAAAGGATGAAAATTCATAGTGACAAGAGAAAATAAACAAAAGCTAACAAGAAACAAACAGAACAAAAATTCTACAGCTAGCAAAAACTAACAAACAAACCAAAAATCAAGCTATTCACAATATATCCAATAGCCAACAATATAACACCATTGCAATCCCCGGCAACGGCGCCATTTTGATGAATGAATTTTTGACGGTCTAGAATTTCACAAATGAAGTCTCGTTGTAAAGTATAGTTTCTAAACCAACAATAATCCTTTCATGCAAAAAATTGGTTGTCACAAAGAACAAACCCCAAATAAGATTTAACCGGTGTATTTGGACTCCGGGTCGTCTCACGAGGATTGCAATGAAGTGGTCAATTATTGGCTATGAGGGAATATTTTGGGGTTTTTGCAATAAGAGACATGAAAAGTAAATGATAAGGAAATTCAAATAACAAAAAGGCCTTGGCAAGGGTTGGTGGTCAAGGATCTTTATCCTTATCACTAACCATAACATGAGAATTGGCAAGGATCAACCCCATTAAGTCATCCTCTAAATGATAAAGGAAAGTCAAATGAGCTATGTCAATCCAAGTCCATAAGTCCTAGTTCTCCACCAATTCAATTAGTGAGATCTAAGGTCAATGGCTCCCAATCATCAATCACTTGGACATTAGTAAATCAATAGTTCCTAAGTTACCTTCCCAAACCAAGAGCATAAAATTTTACTCTAACATCCATCCAAGCATTTTGTCAAACACTTGGAAGGCATAAAAGGAAAGCATAGTAAAAGTGCAAGAAATATAAATCTACCAACTACCAATTGCAAGAAAAGATAAAATCACAATTCAAATCAACAATAAAAGAACATCAAATATTAAATTGCATTAAAAATAAACCAAATCCATCATGAGTGCATGATTACAAAAGAGAGCAAAGAGGAAAATTAACACTACAAACCATGAGAATAAAAGAGTTGAAGCAAGAAATCATAAAGGAAATAAGATGGAAACATGAAATTGGACCTAGATCTAGAAGAGATTAACCTAACCTAACCTAATTCTAGAGAGAAGAGGGAGCTTCTCTCTCTAGAAACTAAACTACATGATGTAAACACTTCAACCAATCGCTCCCACCTTGCTTGGGCTTCAATTCTGCATGAAATACACTCAGAAACAGGTTGGAATTGGGCCTGGGCTGCTTAGAAATCGCCCCCAGCATTTTGCCTTTAAGTGAGTCACGTGCGAGTATCGGCGCGTACGCGCCATGTGCGCGTGTGCGTAGATTGGCTAATTCTTCATCCGCGTGAACGCGGCATGTACGCATGCGTGTCCTTAGGCAAACTCACTTTTGCGCGCACTCGCCTTGTACGCATGCGCGCCCATTGATGCATTCCCAATTCTTGGTTTATTTATGCATTCTCTACTTTGTATGTTTTTCTTCTTATTTCTTCCATCCAATACCTGCTCTATGAACCTGAAATCACTCAACAAATATATCAAGGCATCGGATAGAATTAAAGTGAGTTAAAATCACCAATTTAAAGGCCTAGAAAGCATATTTTTACACTTAAGCACAATTCACGGGAGAATTACAAAACCATGCTATTGTATTGAACAAATGTGGGAAAAGATGATAAAATCACCACAAATTAAGCACAAAATAAACCACAAAATCGGGGTTTATCACTCCTCCCCTTAGTAAAAATGCGGTTTAGTGAATCATAGCTCCAATTTCAACAACCATTGCCAATTGGAAATTAAACTAAGTGTAGAGAAGAATGAAGGATGAAGAAGAAGAAGTCTTAAAACTGAAATTTGAAGTTACAAATAAAACAAAATAGCTCAGTAGTATCCTTCCCGAAATGTGCAGTAAAAATAAAAGTAAAAGTGTAGTGTAAGAGTAAAATGTGTCAAAAAAAAGTCCCTTTAAGTACAAAGCTTTCTCCTATTTATACTAGTCCTTAAGCTCTTTGAGAGCCCCTCAATCATGCTTGTTGGGTTAGAAAATTGGGCTTTGTTCTTGTTGGATTAGCTAGCTCATGAGTGGAGTTGCTACTCTTTAAGGAAAACAGAGAAAATAGAGCTTGTTCACCTCAATTCTGGCCCATTGAGCGGGTGTTATTGGCAAACACGCCAATGTTAATGCATATTGGCAACGTGCTTGTGGATTTCCTGGGCTGGGGCTTGGTGAGGGCGTTGCCAACTTGGTTTCCAAGTTGCCAACGTGCTTCCTGCTCCTTGGATTCAATTCTTGTGCTTGTTTTTGGAGCTTAAAGTTGCCTATGGTTTGAGCTTCAATTTTGTGCTCCACTATAGACTATTATATATGGTTGGAATGTGATAGACCACTATTTTATGATTTATCTTGCACTTATTTGAGTGGTTTTTATCAAGTCTTTGCTCACTTATTCATATAATTTGCATAATTTTACAATTCCTTCCTAATTCTGTGATATAGTTGAAAACATGTTTCCTAAGCCTTTAAACTATTAATTTTAATTATCTTTTATTACCATTTAATGTCGTGATCTGTGTGTTAAGTGTTTCCAGGCTTTATAGGGCAGGAATGGCTTAGAGGATGGAAAGAAAACATGCAAAAGTGGAAGGAACGTGAAAAATGAAGTTTTGAGAAGCTGGCAACGACGCGCACGCATAGACGACGCGCATGCGTGCCTAGCGCAGAAGACAAGTGACGCGTACGTGTGACAAGGAATTTGGCCAAATGACACGCACACATGAGTGTCAGACGCCACATGCAGAAAGTTACAGAAAGTGTTGGGGGCAATTTCTGGGCTCATTTTGGCCCAGTTCCAAGCCCGAAAAATACAGAATAGAAGCTGCAAAATGAGAGAATCAAAGGCATTGAACACTCACTCACAATTTAGGTTTTAGATGTCATTTCTAGAGAGAGAGGCTCTCTCCTCTCTCTAGGTTTGAGGATTCAGAATTTCTCTTAGTTTTAGGTTTATTTCTTCTCAATTCTAGGTTCAATATTCCTTTAATTTAGTTTCTTTTCTACTTTTATTTGTCTTAGCTTTCTAGTTTATTTATTTTCCTTATTGATTGCTTTATGTTGCTACTTCGGTTTATGAATTCTTGATGTTAGAATTGATTTTATATTTAATGCAAATTGAGGTATTTCAAATTTATGATTGCTTTCTTCAATTTATATTATTGATGCTTTCAATTTAATTTTGATTTCTCTCCTTTTGGCTTTGGTTGAGTAATTGGAGACTCTTGAGTTATCAAACTCCTTTGTTGGTTGATGATTGAAAGTTGTTAATTGATTTGCTTTCCAATAACTCTAGTCTTTCCTTAGGGGTTGACTAGGACTTGAGGACTCATATTGATTTATCCACTTGACTTACCTTCATAGTTAGAGGTTGACCAAGTGGGAGCAATGAACAATTCTCATCACAATTGATAAGAATAACTAGGATGGGACATCCATGTCTCATACCTTGCTAAGAGCTTTATTATTTATTAATTTAATTTCTTGCAATTTACTTTTCTTGTTCCTTATTTAAAAACCCCAAAAAGATAATCTCATAACCAATAATAACTACACCTCCCTGTAATTCCTTGAGAGACGACCCGAGGTTTAAATATTTCGGTTATTACTTTTATTGGGTTTGCTTTAGTGACAAACAAGATTTTGTACAAAAGAATTCTTTGCTGGTTTAGAAACTATACTTTCAACGAGACTTTATTTGTAAAATTCTTTACTACCAAAAATTCGTTCGTCAAAATGGCGCCGTTGCTGGGGAATTGCAAACGTGTGCCTTATTATTGGTTATTGTAAATATTTTCTTTTTGCTTGTTTGTTAGTTTTTGTTAGTTTAGGACTTAGTTGCTTATTTTTACTAGTTTCTGTTTTTATTTTCTTTAACTACTATGAATTCTCACCCCTTTGGCTATGAGTTTAGTTCAAATTATGTTGTAGGGAATGGAGGCTACAATGAGAATATGCTTCAAGGTTGGAACAATCAAGGTTGGGAGGAGCCACAAGGATTTGATCAACCCTCTCAGTAACAACCCCTCCAATGCGCTATAACCAACAACCATTCTACGATGCATACCAAGACAATAGCTATGGTGGACCTATTCGTGACAACCAACCTCCACCGAATTGCTATGGTCAAGGGCCATTCCAAGGTGCGTACTAAGATGACGGATATGGTGGACCCCCCTTGTAGTTATCAACAAGTACCACCATATGCTTATGAACTCCCTCCTCAACATAGCTCTGAACTACCATACTCACAAGCGCCTTTCCACCATTCACCTTCATACGACCCTAAGCCTTATCCACCAATACGAGCCATATGAGCCACACTATGAACAACCACCTCAATATTCACCATCTCCATACCCTTACCAAGAAGAACCACCTTCCTATTGTAAACCCTTTCTCCAAATTAACGATCCCTCCTACCCACCCCAACCTCTACTGGATGACAACACCCTCAATGTTATTCACCAAGGGCAAACCTCCATGGAGAACACACTTACCTCTCTCATTGGTCTCACCTCTAAACTCCAAAATCTTATATCCCACATGGACCAAACCTTTACCTCCAATATTCAACCCTCAAGCTTTAGTGCACCACCACCCTCTGTGCAAGAATACCCATATCCATCAATCCAAGAGCAAGATGATCCCAATTATGCTATTAATATGGAAAAAGAGAGATGGGATCGTCTTCCCGAATTCATACTTCATAAGAAGCTAGAGGAGGCCCTAAAGGTGGAGGTAGTAGAGACCCTTGAAGGCAAAAAAGTGGTTGAAGAATTAGTGAATGAAGATATCAAAGAGGAGTTTGATTGTGTATTAGAGCAAGTGAAGAAAGCCAAAATTATCATAGAAGAGGAAGTGGTTGAAGACTTGGGATATGTGGAACCTCCATGGGAAAGTCCAGTCATAGAGCCTCCTTCAAAGGTATTTGATGTTGATGTTGAGGAGGGTGTACAACCTCCAAGGCATATCATGGCTGAAAACTTTGAAGAGGTTGATCAAGAGATGGAGACTAAAGAAGAAAAAGCACAACCCCCCATGCCCTTGGTAAGCAATGAAGAAGAGTTTGAATTGGAAGAAAGCTACCAAAAGGAAGAGGTTGAGACTGAAGAAGCTCACAGAGAGGTGGAAGTTGCCAAGGGAGACCACAACGGAATGGAGCTTGAAATCACCATTACCATCCACTATAACATTCAAGTGGGTAAAATTCTTATCTTTGACCTTTACTTTCCCACTTGAATATGGTTTACTTGAGACAGATGGTCAGCTTGAAGCTCTTTGTGGCTTTAAGAGTAAGAGGGAGATTGCTAGTGGTTGGCAACACAATTCTAGGTTTGTTGTGGTTGGAAGCTCAAAGTCTAAATGCAAAGGTTAGTGTGGAGGTCGAATGTATGGGTCTAGGGAGCTGTTTAGATGCCTTAGTGTGTAACGACCCAATTTTCAGTATGTCTAGATCTTACAGGAAACTAAGCGCTACCAACTTGTCTTCCTAACTACTATCTATTACTTATTATATGAGCCTGATTCGTTGCTAAAAATTTTGTTATTTTTGCGGGGTAATTTTTTTCCAAAACATTTAAGTTGTCAGGCATGAACATACATAGATGATATCATAAATAACAATAAGATAAGCAGTCAAAAGTAAACATACATTTATATAAATCCATACATCTCAAACAACTGACAACATTTAGTCATCCAGCCTTTATTAGATTGTAGATCTTTAGTTAGAACACTCCTAGATATAGCTAGATAATAACCTTATACATATATATACATACAACATCTCAGGCGCTAACCTATTCAAGAAGTCCATAAGCTGGCGCCCTGGCTAGCCGTGACTCTGTACTCACCTAGTCCCTCTAAACTACTAAAGCGAGGGAAAGTACATTCAAAGTCTTTAAAACTCAAGTCAGGTGGAACGTCATCAAAAGGTGTAACATCATCTACTACTCCTCTGCACGACCAGACATTGCCATATGACGTCTCTCTGGTACATCATCAAGTAGCCATATAACAGGAGTCTCATACACAGGTTTTAGGTTAAAGTTCGCATATAAATGGGGTGCAGACGTTGGCTGGTCTCATAGTATATACATATAAACAGATAACGGTGTTAACTCTAGACTCAAAAGACTATCTAGAGTGGAATCCTCTTTGCAGAACAATCATCAATGAACTACGGAAAGGTACTTTTGCTTCCATCTGAAGGGAGAAGGGAGAGAGAAGGGGTAAGAACTGGGGAGTTCTTAGTAAGGTCGGGGTTATTAGTTAAGTTCATTTATAATGTCCATTTGCATGTTTCTAACTCCTTTGAAAATCAGTGGTTTAACCATCAAAACTCAAAATCTTTTTAAAAGAAATCAGTTAATTAACCCGAAGTCAAAACTCACTTTTCAGATAAAAGAATTAAAAGTTTCAAACATAGGTTCATTAAGTCTATGTTGAATCAGCTTGATATTTCATACTTTACTAAACCACACCCAAACCAATCAAGGCCTCTGGCCCATCACATGATCAATCATGGCTTCAAGCCCAAACAGCTCAATCACATACAGTTAACCACAACTCAACTAATTTCAGTCACAAACACAAGCAATAAGGTTCAAGCACAATCAAGAACAACTACGTCAAGTATAGCAATTAGCAATTAAACAGAATTATTCACATAGGAAATCAAATTACAATATGCGCAAATAAGTATGATGCATGACTGGTCCTACTGCAGGTAATGAGCTCATTTGCCAGTGACAGACCCGCTCCCGACATTACCTGGAGTCCTTTGACCAGGTAAGGCTTTCCTGTTGGCAATACCCATCAAAAGAGTCCTTTGACTTTCGAGGGAAACCACCGCAAGAGTCTTTTGACTTGAAAAGTGGCACTAGCTACCCACTACAAGAGTCTTTTGACTTGCAGGACGGAGCTAGTCTGCCCAACACACTAACTATAAGAGTCCTTTGACTTACAAGAGCACACACACACACTCACTGTAAGAGTCCTTTGACTTACAGGAGCATATGCTAGTTGTGTTTTCTCGATACCTCTGTAAGAGTGCTCTGACTTATAGAATACCATTATAGCTAAGTATCCCAGGAAAGCGTTCGCAGTGGTCGCACCACCATCTATCTGACTGCCTCTCTGCAGCAGATTCTTACATAACCGTTCTCAAGCATCGCCCGAAGGCTCATAAGTCACATATAACCATACTTTTCATCACTTAGCAATGATCTTTATCATCTTTCCACAATTATAAATCAAGCATCACAACATCACAGTGAGCTCATTTCATAATTCTCTGCTTACACTGTAAGGTCAAACACACTTCTATATAGCTTTTAACTCCTTTTCTTTCCAACATGTATGAAAGTTTCAAAACCTTTTTTCATTACCATACATACCTCAATACTTTCTCTTGAACTCTTCCTTAGGTGATTAATAAAGGGAATTAAAGAATTCTGGACTCAAAACTGCCATCCTGAGGCTTTTAGGAAAAACTATTTTTTTATCAATATTTTATTATTATTAATAAAATAATATTATTAATAAAATAATATTAACAATAAAATAATATTTTAATATTTTAATATTAAAATAATAATATTTTATTCAACTTTCAAAAATTACATTTTGACCCCTGAACTTTTTAGAAATTGCATCTTAACCCAATAAAATTTTACTATTTGCACTTTAGCCCCCCAACCTCTTATTAATTAATTTTCAACCCCAAACTTTTTAATAATTATATTTTGACCCCAAAACCATCAAAACCAACATTTTTCTTGTCCTTCAAAGACCAAAAACATTTGTTTCCAAAAGTTCATCAGATTTCCACTTGATTTTCAGCTAGTTTTTTCAATCTTTTCTGTAATCGATTTGTACCTGATTTTTACAAAACCAAAGAGAAACGTTTCAGCCATCAAATACACATCAAATTTCATGAATTTTATGGCTGGAAAGTCATGTTTTCCAGCAGCAACAACAGAAATTTCAAAACCATCATAAACATGATTTTCAAGCATTAAGCAACCAGATCTCATTATCAAACCATCACATAAACACTCAAAATCAAGCCTCAAACAACAAGATCTAATTTATCACTTCAAGAACACAACCAATCATTGATTAATTTACCAAACTTTACCTCCTTTGCTGCTGCCAAAAGTTGAGCCAAAAACAAGCTTCCAAAAGCACTTTTACGCCTATTTTAACATCAAAAACAACTTTAGAACCATATGAACCATGAAGGCTGAAGCTTCATGACGGTGAAAAGAAGGTTTTCCTCACCACAAGACAGCTAGAAATCACATTTTCTTAGAGCCTATTGTGATTGAACAAGAGATCCTAAGAGAAAACATGGAGAAAACATCATCAACTTGAGTTTCCACCATGGATGAAACTTCAAGGAGGAGGAACAGCCATCATGCCTTGATTTACTCCATGAAAATTGATATAGAAATAAAGAGGAGGAAGAGGTGATCATTTTGGTCGGATTAGATTTTTGATAGGGGTTTTAGTTTGAGAAAGAATGGAGAAAGAAGCTTGAAGCTTTCATGGAAGTTCTCTTGGTTTCTCTCATGGAATTTTCAAATTTTGGCTTGTCTTGGAAGAAAAGGTGATGTTAACGATAAGTCTTGGGATCCATGGGGTTAGGATAAGCATTATCCTAAAGTTTGGAGTAGAAATATCTCAAGAAAGGATAATTATTGAGGCTAGATGTAGTAGAATACAAGTGTTTCTTACTTTTTCCTTAAGAAAGGTTTGCTTGGAGAGCAAGAAAGGAAACATGTGGTGGCTAACTCTGGGAGAGCCACGTGTCACTAGGTGCTGAGTCATCAGAGTTTAATAATAAAATATCATTCTAAAGATAATTACTAAAACTAGATACATCAGATTACACTACTAAAGGATAAGCATGAGCTTTACTAGTGTTCCGGGGGTTACCTGAAACGAGTAGCTCGGACGTCTTGGTGAGGCCCGAGGTGGGGGTCAGGGACCCGAGCTTGATATGTGGAGTGGTTGGTGGTTGTACCTGCAATGACACTCCGATGCTTAAGTTAGCATGGGTCCAAGCAGATATTGAGTAGAATTAGAGTATGAGTTATACCTGGGTGCTCCAGTGTATTTATAGTAGTTGGCTGTGATCTTCCCTGGATAAGATATTCTTATCTTATCTTATCTTTTGGGAGTTTTATCCCTATCTTTGTGGAACCGCCTTTCTCTAGGCCTTTTCGGCCTTTTAGTTTTTGGGCTGCGTTCCTTTTGATGGGCCTTTTTAGCTTTGTTGTCCGAGGTCCGACCTCAGGCGTGGGCCTTGGGACGAGGTCGGACCTTTCATGGATTTTGCCGATTTGGAGGAGCTCGGACAGGGTATGAACAGTGCCCCTGCCCGAGTTCATCCTTTTTGAGAGGTTGAGCTCGGGCATAGTAGTTTTTCAAAATTCAAAAAATGGCCGTTTCAGCATTTATTGCATTTTACCGTTTCTTCTCGATTTTCGTTCGGGCTCTGTGAAGGCATTATTTATTTGCCCCTTCTCCCTTTTTTCTTCGTTTATTCTGTTCCCTTCCTGTTTTTCTGAGTTTCGCCATCTTCTTTTTTCGAGCGACGTTTTCTTCTTTCTTTTTCTTCTTTTCCGAGTCCTTCTGCGTGTTCTTCCCGGGTTTCCTCTGCGCCGCCGTTCTGTTCTCCTTGCTTCGGAGTTCATCGTCTTCGTTTCCTTCTTCCAGGTTTGTTCCTGTTTCTTTTCTTTGTGCACGTATGCTTCTGTTTTCTGTTTTCTCTATGCCTGGTTTGCCCCGAAAAGAGGCGCCGCCATTGCTTTGTCTGTTTGTATATATTGGGGGGGGGGCTTTTTTCTTTTGGTATTTTGTTCCGGGTTGCTGCATTTTCATCTCAAAGATTGTTGTTTCTTGTTTTTGGTGGAATTTCTGTTGTGGTGATCTCTTTTTTTTTTTTATTTCTGCAGAGATGTCTTCTCAGGCGGATTCCATGAAGTTTCTTCGTCGGACGAAGAAGTCGGTGGCTGCTCGAAATCTCGAGGCCGGGGATGCTTCTGCCCGATCTTCTCCGCAGAAGACTACTGTGGGTGTTCAGACTCGGTCGAAGACTATTCCGACTCTCCAGTTCCGAGCTATAAGTCAGGATCCTCCGACCTCTGGGCCTGCTACCTCTTCTCCTCCTCCGTTCTCGGGTCCTCCTCCCAAGAAGCAGAAGACCTCTCAAGAGCTTGCCGGTTTCAATGATAAGGACTTTGACGCTCTTGGTTGGATTGAGCAGCATATTCTCCCTCAGACCTTTATTTCCACTGATGATGTTTCTATGGAGCATCATTTTCAGTATATGGCGCGGAGCTGTGTCCGGATGGCTAGTCTTCATGCCGCTATTGCCCGGGAGTTCAAGAAATCCCCCCTTGGGGCGACCAGCTCCCTACTTGAGAGGACTCAGTCCGAGCTTGATAGGATTAGTCAGATGAAGGCTGCCAGGATTACTGAGCTGGAGGCCTCTTTGGAGAAAGAGAAAACTAAAGCTACCGCGGCTGTGGCGGCAGCGAAGACATCTGAGGAGATGGCGAAGGCGGCTACAGAGAATTATACTCGGCTATATACCGAGCTTGTGGAGACAAAGGAGGAGTTGCAATCTGCACAGGACAAGTTTTACGAGCTGGAAGGTCATGTGGCCAAGGGTATGGATGCCATGTTTGAGAATTTGAAGGCTCAGGTCCGGGTTCTTGCTCCTGACTTGGATCTGAGCTTATTCAGTACGGACAACGTTGTTGTGGAGGGGAAGATTGTTCCTGCTCCTTCCGAGGATGAGGTTCCGATGTCCGACCCCAAAGCTCCGGTTGAGAACCCGACTTCACCTTTGGTCGGGGATAGATCTGGTCGGGATGATGTTGCCGTTGATGCAGTCCCGATATCTATGTTTCCTCCGCAGCCTGCTGTTGATGTGGAGTCTGGAAAGGACCTTGATCCTCTGTAATCTTTTTTAGTGGTTTGCCCGGCCTGTGGGTTTTTTGTTGGATGGTTTCTGTGAACGCTTTTGGACACCTTTTGCTTTATTTAGCTACTTGTGGTAACTTTATTATGCGGCGTTTTTGTTCGCGTTTTGACCTTTTGTTTCCGCTTTTGTGCTTTTTAGTTGTTTTCGGATAACAACTTTTTAGCTAGCGTTTTGACCTTTTGTTTCCGCTTTTGTGCTTTTTAGTTGTTTTCGGATAACAACTTTTTAGCTAGCGTTTTGACCTTTTGTCTCCGCTTTTGTGCTTTTTAGTTGTTTTCGGATAACAACTTTTTAGCTAGCGTTTTGACTTTATGTTTTCCGCTTTCGTGCTTTTTAGTTGTTTTTCGGATAACAACTTTTTAGCTAGCGTTTTGAAACTTCCTTTGATTTCGTTCTTTTCGCTTGTACTTTTTAGTTGCTTTTGTAAAGCAACTTTTTAGTAAGCGTTTTCGGAACTTCCTTCGATTTCGTTCTTTCGCTTGTACTTTTTAGTTGCTTTTGTAAAGCAACTTTTTAGTAAGCGTTTTCGGAACTTCCTTCGATTTCGTTCTTTCGCTTGTACTTTTTAGTTGCTTTTGTAGAGCAACATTTTAGTAAGCGTTTTTCGAAATCTTGGTTCTTGCCGTTTTTAAGGCTTCTTTCTTGGGTCCGAGCTTTTTCTCGGACATCGGGTGCTCGAGTACCTCCTTTTTGTTAGGTCCGACTTTGTCGTTGGTTGGCCCTTTTGAGTTATTTCTGTAATCTCTTTTTATTTGGCTTTTCGAGCCATTTCAGAGTTACTTTATAACTTTCCCTTTGTTGGGTCCGACTTCGTCATTTGGTCGGCCTTTTTAAGTTATTTTTGTAACCTCTTTTTTATTTGGCTCTTCGAGCCATTTCAGAGTTACTTTATAACTTCTCACATTAATTTGAACCTCGTCGCTTTATCTTTGCCGACCTTGTATGGTCTCTTGGCAAATGATTTTTTGCGTTTTGCCGAGCATAAATTAATGCGCCTTGGTGGGGTACTTTCTAGGATTTGCTTCATCATGAGGGAGAGAAAATAGAGAAATTTGATTAGTATTAAAAAAGAAAGAATATTTACAAAGTGTTTACCCTCTGACTAGGTCGGGTATCCTACTTAACCGGGTGTCTCATTAAAAAACCCTTGTAGGGAAAAAGAGTACACCTCGGGTTAAGTTTTTCTAGCTGTAGTACCGTCTTAGATTATAGGCGTGCCAGGCCCTGGGCAGCTCGGTCGGATATTTTGTAGTAGCCTGTCCCTAAGACTTCTGTTACCTTGTAGGGCCCTTTCCAATTTGCGGCTAGCTTTCCTTCTCCCGACTTTTGTGTTCCGATGTCATTTCGGATTAGAATCAGGTCGTGAATGGAGAAACTTCGCTTTATTACCTTTTGATTGTATCTGAGGGCCGTTCGCCGTTTTAAGGCTTCTTCTCGGATTCGGGCTCTTTCTCGGACCTCGGGAGGAGGTCGAGTTCTTCCCTTTGTGCCTGTGGGTTGCCTCCTTCGTTGTAGAAGATGACTCTGGGCGACCCTTCATCTATTTCGATAGGAATCATTGCCTCCATCCCGTAAGCTAGTCGGAATGGGGATTCTCCCGTTGTAGAGTGCGGGGTTGTCCGATATGCCCATAGTACCTGGGGGAGTTCTTCGGCCCATGCCCCTTTGGCCTCTTGGAGTCTTCGTTTTAACCCGGCCAAGATGACTTTATTTGCAGCCTCTGCTTGTCCATTGGCTTGTGGGTGCTCGTCCGATGTGAATTGCTGTTTGATTTTTAGTTCGGCCACCAAGTTCTGAAAACTTGTGTCCGTGAACTGTGTTCCATTGTCTGTTGTGATGGAGTAGGGGACTCCGAACCTCGTGACAAGGTTTTTGTATAGGAATCTACGGCTTTTCTGAGCCGTAATAGTGGCTAAGGGTTCAGCTTCGATCCACTTTGTGAAGTAGTCGACCCCTACTATGAGGTATTTGACTTGCCCCGGTCCTTGTGGAAACGGGCCGAGTAGGTCGAGTCCCCATTTTGCGAAGGGCCATGGCGCAGTGATGCTGATAAGGTCTTCGGGCGGTGCCTTGTGGAAATTGGCGTGTTTTTGGCAGGGGGGGCATATTTTCACGAATTCCGTTGCGTCTTTCTGCAAGGTCGGCCAGTAGAAGCCGGCTCAGACTACCTTTTTAGATAATGCCCGAGCTCCGAGATGGTTCCCACACATGCCTCCGTGGACTTCTTCGAGGACGTTCTTTGTTTCTGAGGTCGGGACGCACCGAAGGAGGGGATTTGTGAATCCTCTTCTGTATAATACACCGTGAATTAGTGTATAATTTTGGGCATCTTTCGTGAGTCTTTTAGCTCCCTTTCTTTCGGCGGGAAGAGTTCCCGACTTCAGGTAGCTGAGTATGGGGGTCATCCATCCTTGCTGTTGGTTGGATATATTCAGCGTTTCTTCCTCTCTTAGCACGGAGGGGGATTGTAAAGTTTCCTGGAGGAGACTTCTGTTGTTGCCTCCGGGCTTGGTGCTGGCGAGCTTTGAGAGGGCGTCTGCCCGGGCGTTTTGTTCCCGAGGTATGTGCTGGATTTGTATTTCTGAAAAGCGGCGTAATTGTGCCTGTGTTTGATCCAGGTATTTTTTCATAGTTGGGTCTTTGGCCTGGTAGCTTCCATTTACTTGAGATGTGATGACCTGGGAGTCGCTGAAGATCGTGATTCTCTGGGCTCCGACCTCTTCGGCTAGCTTTAGACCTGCTAGTAGGGCCTCGTATTCGGCTTGGTTTGTTCGAGGCTTGGAACTCGAATTTTAGGGATAGTTCTATCCGTGTTCCTTGGTCGCTTTCGAGTATAACCCCGGCTCCGCTTCCTGTTTTGTTTGAGGACCCGTCGACATACAGATTCCACGAGAGTGGGGTTCCAGGGGTCTCAGTATATTCTGCGATGAAGTCGGCTAGGTACTGAGATTTTATGGCAGTCCGGGCTTCATAGTGGAGGTCGAACTCGGACAGTTCCACCGCCCATTGTAGTATTCGTCCTGCCAGGTCTGTTTTTTGCAGGATGTGTCTCATGGGTTGGTTTGTCCGGACTTTGATGGTGTGGGCTTGAAAGTAGGGACGGAGCCTCCGAGCTGTGAATATTAGGGCGTAGGCGAATTTTTCTATTTTCTGATAGTTTAATTCGGCCCCTTGCAGTGCCTTGCTCACAAAGTATACGGGGTGTTGTCCTTGGTCATTTTCCCGTATTAATGCTGAAGCGACTGCCCGATGTCCGACCGAGAGGTATAATACGAGCTCTTCCCCTTTTAAAGGTCGGGTTAGGATTGGTGGCTGCCCGAGGAATTCCTTGAATTCTTGAAAGGCTTTTTCGCACTCCGGGGTCCATGAGAAGGGTTTCCCTTTCTTTAGGAGTGAGTAGAGAGGTAGTGATTTTATCGCTGATCCTGCCAAAAATCTTGATAGGGCGGCCAGCCTTCCATTCAGCTGTTGTACTTCTTTGACACAGGTCGGGCTTTTCATATTGAGTATCGCTTGGCATTTGTCCGGGTTTGCTTCGATGCCCCTTTGAGTCAACATGAAGCCTAAGAATTTTCCGGCTTCTGCGGCGAAGGTGCACTTTGTCGGGTTGAGTCTCATGTTGTGTTTTCTGAGGGTGCCGAAGACACTGGTGAGGTCGGTCAGCAAGTTTCCGTCTTCTTGTGTCTTTACCAGCATGTCGTCGACGTACACCTCTAGTTGTAGTCCGATGTGCTCTGAGAACACTTTGTTCATTAGCCTCTGGTAGGTTGCCCCTGCGTTCTTCAGCCCGAAGGGCATTACTACGTAGCAGTAGTTTGCCCTTGGGGTTATGAACGAGGTCTTTTCTTGGTCGGGTCCGTACATCGGGATTTGATTGTATCCCGAGTATGCGTCCATGAAGGAGAGATATCTATAGCCTGAGGCTGCGTCTACTAAGGCGTCGATGTTTGGTAGTGGATATGGGTCCTTGGGGCAGGCTTTGTTGAGATCCGTGTAATCGACGCACATCCTCCATTTTCCGTTGGGCTTTTTTACCAGGACCACGTTTGCGAGCCATAGGGGGTATTTTACTTCTCGAATGAACCCTGCATCTAGTAATGCTTGTACTTGTTCTTCTATTGCTTGCACGCGCTCAGGCCCGAGTTTCCGGCGTCTTTGTTGGACAGGTCTGGACCCCGGGTATACTGATAGCTTATGGCACATCAGGTCGGGGCTTATGCCTGGCATGTCGGAGGCTTTCCAGGCGAAGAGGTCGGAATTCTCTTTTAAGAGGGTTATGAGTTCCTCTTTTAGGCCTGCTTCGAGGTTCGCTCCTACGTTTGTTATTTTTTCAGGTGTGTTCCCGATTTGGATTTTTTCGATTTCTCCCTCTGGTTGTGGCCGGAGGTCTTCTCGGGTTTGAACTCGTCCGAGTTCTATTGTATTGACCTCTTTCCCTTTTAGGCTCAGGCTTTCGTTGTAGCATCGCCGTGCTAGTTTTTGGTCGCCTTTTAGGGTAGCGATTCCCTTTGTGGTAGGGAACTTCATACAGAGGTGTGGGGTTGAGACTATAGCTGCTAGTCTGTTTAGGGTTGGTCGCCCAATGAGGGCATTGTATGCTGAAGTGACGTCGACTATAATGTAGTCGATGCTTAATGTTCTAGACTGTTCGCCTCTTCCAAAGGTGGTATGTAGCGAGATGTATCCTAAGGGATGGATCGGGGTGTCCCCTAGTCCAAATAAGTCGGTGGGATAGGCCTTTAGCTCTTTTTCTTCAAGTCCGAGTTTGTCGAAGGCTGTTTTGAACAGGATATCTGCTGAGCTTCCCTGGTCAACCAGGGTTCGATGTAGGTTGGCGTTTGCTAGGATGATGGTGATTACCATTGGATCGTCGTGCCCGGGTATTATCCCTTGAGCATCTTCTCGGGTAAACGAGATAGTAGGTAATTCGGGCAGGGGGCTGTCTTCTCGGACATGATAGACGTCTTTGAGGTGTCTTTTTCGCGAGGATCTGGATGTTCCTCCGCCTGCAAAACCTCCATTTATCATGTGAACGTGCCTTTCAGGGGTTCGCGGGGTTTGCTCAGCCCGATCTTCGTTATCTCCCCTCCTTCTCTTTTTTGGTCTCTTCTCCCTTCTCTGCTATGTATCTGTCGAGTTTTCCTTCTCTGGCTAGCTTTCCTATGACATTTTTTAGGTCGTGGCAGTCGTTAGTAGAATGACCGTAGAGCTTGTGGTATTCACAGTATTCGGACCGATCTCTCCCTGCCCTCTTGTGTTTTAGAGGTCGGGCGGTGGGATTTTTTCGGTGTGGCATACTTCTCTGTAGACGTCTACCAGGGAAACTCGGAGGGGAGTGTAGCTATGATACTTCCGTGGCTTGTCCGAGTTGGATTCTTCTTTCTTCTTCTGTTCCCGATCTCGATCTCGGAACGGGTAGGTTGATTCCTTCCTAGAAGAGTCTCTTAGCTGGGAGGTTTCCTCCATGTTGATATATTTTTCTGCCCGTTCCTGCACCTCGTATAGGGAGGTCGGGTATCGTTTGGATAGGGATTGGCTAAACGGTCCCTCTTTTAGGCCGTTTGCTAGTCCCATGATGGCTGCTTCAGTGGGCAAGTGTTGTATGTCCAGGCAGGCTTTGTTGAATCGCTCCATGTACTCTCGGAGAGTTTCTTGGTTACCTTGTTTGATCCCGAGTAGACTGGGGGCATGTTTTGCCTTGTCCTTTTGAATGGAGAATCTTGTTAGGAATTTTTTGGTTAGGTCTTCGAAGCTGGTGATTGATCTAGGTGGCAGGTTGTCGAACCACTTCATGGCTGATTTGGTGAGAGTGGTGGGGAAGGCTTTGCACCGAATCGCCTCGGAGGCGTCGACTAGGTACATTCTGCTTCTGAAGTTGCTGAGGTGGTGACTTGGGTCGGTGGTGCCATCGTAGAGATCCATATCGGGTGGTTTAAAGTTTCGCGGTACCTTCTCCTTCATGATCTCTTGCGTGAAGGGATCATGGTTGCCTTCGGGGGTGGGGCCGCGGTCTGACCGATCTTTCAGGTTGGCCTCTATTTTCCGCAGTTTTTCTTCTAATTCTCTGCGCTTGCGAGCTTCCCTTCTCAGATCTTGTTCAGTTTCTTTTTGCTTCTTTATGTCCTCTTCGAGTTGTTTTAGTCGGTTTTGTTGTGCCCGGACTGCTTCTAGAATTTCCGAGCTCTTTTCTTTTTCAGGATTTCGTGGATCTTTGTTTGGGAGTGACGTCTTTGGGCGATTCTGTTTGTTTCCTCCTGGAGTGCGTGGTGATAGAGGGCTGTCCGGTCGTTCTCCGGTGTCAACTTCCTCCTCTTGTTCTGATGCCGCGCGGTCATTGTTGGAGGGGTCGTCCGCCATGGTAGAGGGATGACTTCCAGGTCCCCGGCAACGGCGCCAATGTTCCGGGGGTTACCTGAAACGAGTAGCTCGGACGTCTTGGTGAGGCCCGAGGTGGGGGTCAGGGACCCGAGCTTGATATGTGGAGTGGTTGGTGGTTGTACCTGCAATGACACTCCAATGCTTAAGTTAGCATGGGTCCAAGCAGATATTGAGTAGAATTAGAGTATGAGTTATACCTGGGTGCTCCAGTGTATTTATAGTAGTTGGCTGTGATCTTCCCTGGATAAGATATTCTTATCTTATCTTATCTTTTGGGAGTTTTATCCCTATCTTTGTGGAACCGCCTTTCTCTAGGCCTTTTCGGCCTTTTAGTTTTTGGGCTGCGTTCCTTTTGATGGGCCTTTTTAGCTTTGTTGTCCGAGGTCCGACCTCAGGCGTGGGCCTTGGGACGAGGTCGGACCTTTCATGGATTTTGCCGATTTGGAGGAGCTCGGACAGGGTATGAACAATTAGTATAAATGATACTAGTAACATGATAATCATGAGAATAAACGATATATGATGAAGCATTAGTATTGCTAGGTTAATCTAAGAATGCCGGTATTATCCATTACCGGTAAATTTTCTAGCTCAGTTATTGTATTACTACACATAGATGAACATTAACCATAGCAGAGGAAATTAAAATATCATATTCCAAATAAAATAATAATATATGAATACTATATTAATATAATTTTTCTCTCGAAATTCGAGACCAGCTCATCACATAGAGACTAACCACGGAAATCAGAATTTTGAAATTCGGACTCGAAGTGGCTATAAAACGCAAGTTTTCATGGCATGCTTACTTAGATCAGGAGAGGTGTCTGGTGCAGTCAAGCTACTGATTCAGCAGCTTGATGACATAGCACTTGTGCAGGTGAGGTGCTTATATGCACTAAAATTCCTAAAAATTCCATAAAAATTCTGTTTGATCCTGAAAAAGTGCCGTTTCTTCGAGGCTAGGCCGTTACATTCTACCCTCCTAAAAGAAAATTTTGCCCTCAAAATTTTAGCCACATGTAAGAATCCATCTTCAAGCGATCTATTTCTTTCAAGATATCCTGACAAAGAGATCGGTCCGTTCCTTACAGCATCCAAATTTCACATAGTCGTAGCCATGGAGATCATAACAGCTATGAGAATAGCTGGGCCTCAAAAGACTTCTTCATTCGAAACTCGAATAAACTATGCCTATCCACAGTCATTGAGGTTTTGTTCGCACCAAAAAATCAACATTAAGGTGATCAGTCTTAACAGCTCAAGTTAGGCACGAACATTCCCAAAATGAGCGTTCATAGACATTCATGCCAAATGTATCTTAAAGATACCCTAACAGCATGAGACACACAAGCAGAGTATGCAGTAAAGCATAGTTAGTCCACTCCCCAGGCTCTACTAGGAATGAACTGCTCTGATACCAAATTGTAACGACTCAATTTTCAGTATCTCTAGATCATAACGGAAACTGAGCGCTACCAACTTGTCTTCCTAACGACTATCTATTACTTATTATATGATCCTGATTCGTTGTTAAAAATTTTGTTATTTTTGCGGGGTAATTTTTTTTCCAAAACATTTAATTTGTCAAGCATGAAGATACATAGATGATATCATAAATAACAACAAGATAAGCAGTCAAAAGTAAACACACATTTATATAAATGAATACATCTCAAATAGCTGACATCATTCAGTCATCCAGCCTTTATTAGATCGTAGATCTTTAGTTAGAACACCCCTAGATATAGCTAGATAATAACGTTATACATATATATACATACAACATCCCAGGCCCTGACCTGTTCAAGATGTCCATAAGCTGGCACCCATGCTAGCCTAGACTCTGTACTCACCTAGTCCCTCTAAACTACTAAAGCGAGGGAAAGTACATTCAAAGTATTTAAAACTCAAGTCAGGTGGAATGTCATCAAAAGGTGTAACATCATCTACTACTCGTCTGCACGACCAGACATTGCCATATGACGTCTCTCTGGTACCTCATCAAGTAGCCATATAACAGGAGTCTCATACATAGGTTTTAGGTTAAAGTTCGCATATAAACGTGGTGCAAACGTTGACTGGTCTCACAATATATACATATAAACAGATAACAGTGTTCACTCTAGACTCAAAAGACTCTCTAGAGCGGAATCCTCTTTACAGAACGATCATCAACAAACTACGGAAAGGGACTTTTGCTTCCATCTGAAGGGAGAAGGGAGAGAGAAGGGGTAAGAACTGGGGAGTTCTTAGTAAGGTCGGGGTTATTAGTCAATTTCATTTATAATGTCCATTTA
Organism: Arachis hypogaea; assembly: GCF_003086295.3. NCBI lineage: Eukaryota > Viridiplantae > Streptophyta > Magnoliopsida > Fabales > Fabaceae > Arachis > Arachis hypogaea. The sequence continues at coordinate 46,151,633 of NC_092041.1, read as the reverse complement.
CAAGTTTCTATGTACTTTGAAAATCAGTGGTTTAACCATCAAAACTCAAAACCTTTTTTAAAGAAATCAGTTAATTAACCCGAAATAAAACTCACTTTTCAGATAAAAGAATCTTAAAAGTTTCAAACATAGGTTCATTAAGTCTATGTTGAATCAGCTTGATATTTCATACTTTACTAAACCACACTCAAACCAATCAAGGACTCCAGCCCATCACATGATCAATCATGGCTTCGAGCCCAAACAGCTCAATCACATCTAGTTCACCACAACTCAACTAATTTCAGTCATAAACACAAGCAATAAGGTTCAAGCACAATCAAGAACAACTACGTTAAGTATAGCAATTAGCAATTAAACTAAATTATTCACATAGGAAATCCAATTACAATATGTGCAAACAAGTATGATGCATGTCTGGTCCTACTACAGGTAATGAGCTCATTTGTCGGTTACAGACCCGCTCCCGACGTTACCCGGAGTCCTTTGACCAGGTAAGGCTTTCCTGTTGGCAATACCCATGTCCAGAGTCCTTTGACTTGCAAGGAAAACCACCGCAAGAGTCCTTTGACTTGCAGAATGGCACTAGCTACCCACTACAAGAGTCCTTTGACTTGCAGGATGGAGCTAGTCTGCCCAACACACTCACTGTAAGAGTCCTTTGACTTACAAGAGCACACACACACACACACTCACTGTAAGAGTCCTTTGACTTACAGGAGCATATGCTAGTTGTGTTTTCTCGATACCTCTGTAAGAGTCCTCTGACTTATAAAATAGCATTATAGCTAAGTATCCCAGGAAAGCATTCTCAGTGGTCGCACCACCATCTATCTGACTTCCTCTCTGCAGCAGATTCTTCCATAACCGTTCTCAAGCATCGCCCGAAGGCTCATGGTGCACGGAATTGTGATCTCTACTTTTCACAACTCAAACAGTCCCCGGTAATGGCTCCAAAAACTTGGTGCTCAATACCATGGTCTAAACATAATTTCACAACTTCGCACAACTAACCAGCAAGTGCACTGGGTCGTCCAAGTAATAAACCTTACGCGAGTAAGGGTCGATCCCACGGAGATTGTTGGTATGAAGCAAGCTATGGTCACCTTGTAAATCTCAGTCAGGCAGATTCAAATGGTTATGGATGATATATGAATAAAACATAAAGATAAAGATAGAGATACTTATGTAATTCATTGGTGAGAATTTCAGATAAGCGTATGGAGATGCTTTGTCCCTTCCGTCTCTCTGCTTTCCTACTGTCTTCATCCAATCCTTCTTACTCCTTTCCATGGCAAGTTGTATGTTGGGCATCACTGTTGTCAGTGGCTACAATCCCGTCCTCTCAGTGAAAATGTTCAATGCGCTCTGTCACAGCACGGCTAATCATCTTTCGGTTCTCAATCAGGTTGGAATAGAATCCAGTGATTCTTTTGCGTCTGTCACTAACGCCCAGCCTTCAAGAGTTTGAAGCTCGTCACAGTCATTCAATCCTTGAATCCTACTCAGAATACCACAGACAAGGTTTAGACCTTCCGGATTCTCTTGAATGCCGCCATCAATTCTAGCTTATACCACGAAGATTCCGATTAAGGGATCTAAGAGATATACATTCAAGCCTTGTTTGCTTGTAGAACGGAGGTGGTTGTCAGGCACGCGTTCATAAGTGAGAATGATGATGAGCGTCATATAATCATCACATTAATCAAGTTCTTGGGTGCGAATGAATATCTTAGAACAAGAATAAGCTGAATTGAATAGAAGAACAATAGTAATTGCATTAATACTCGAGGTACAACAGAGCTCCACACCTTAATCTATGGTGTGTAGAAACTCCACCGTTGAAAATACATAAGAACAAGGTCTATGCATGGCCGAATGGCCAGCCTCGCAAAGAGGGTTCAATCATAAAAACATGATCAAAAGATCTAAAGATCGAAAGACTCCCAATTCCATAGCAAAAGGTCCTATTTGTAGAGAACTAGTAGCATAGGGTTTACAGAAATGAGTAAATGACATAAAAATCCTCTTCCGGGCCCACTTGGTGTGTGCTTGGGTTGAGCATTGAAGCTTTCATGTGTAGAGACTTTTCTTGGAGTTAAACGCCAGCTTTTGTGCCAGTTTGGGCGTTTAACTCCCATTCTTGTGCCAGTTCCGGCGTTTAACGCTGGGCAGTTTTGAGCTGATTTGGAATGCCGGTTTGGGCCATCAAATCTCGAGCAAAGTATGGACTTCTGTAGCTCCAGAAAATCCACTTCGAGTGCAGGGAGGTCAGAATCCAACAGCATCTGCAGTCCTTTTCAGCCTCTGAATCAGATTTTTGCTCAAGTCCCTCAATTTCAGCCAGAAAATACCTGAAATCACAGAAAAACACACAAACTCATAGTAAAGTCCAGAAAAGTGAATTTTAACTAAAAACTAATAAAAATATAATAAAAACTAACTAAAACATACTAAAAACATACTAAAAACAATGCCAAAAAGTGTATAAATTATCCGCTCATCACAACACAAACTTAAATTGTTGCTTGTCCCCAAGCAACTGAAAATCAAATAAGATAAAAAGAAGAGAATATGCAATGAATTCCAAAAACATCTATGAAGATCAGTATTAATTAGATGAGCGGGGCTTTTAGCTTTTTGCCTCTGAATAGTTTTAGCATCTCACTCTATCCTTTGAAATTCAGAATGATTGGCTTCTATAAGAACTCAGAATCCAGATAGTGTTATTGATTCTCCTAGTTAAGTATGATGATTCTTGAACACAGCTACTTTTCTGAGTCTTGGCCCTGGCCCAAAGCACTCTGTCTTCCAGTATTACCACCGGATACATACATGCCACAGACACATAACTGGGTGAACCTTTTCAGATTGTGACTCAGCTTTGCTAGAGTCCCCAATTAGAGGTGTCCAGGGTTCTTAAGCACACTCTTTTTGCCTTGGATCACAACTTCATTATTTTTTTTCTTTCTCTCTTTTTTTTTCGCATATACTCTTTTTTTGAATTCACTGCTTTTTCTTGCTTCAAGAATCATTTTTATTATTTTTCAGATCCTCAGTAACATGTCTCCTTTTTCATCATTCTTTAAAGAGCCAACATTCATGAACAACAAATTCAAAAGACATATGCACTGTTCAAGCATACATTCAGAAGTCAAAGTATTGCCACCACATCAAAATAATTAATCTGTTATAAAATTCAAAATTCATGCAATTCTTCTCTTTTTCAATTAAGAACATTTTTCATTCAAGAAAGGTGATGGATTCATAGGAAATTCATAACTTTAAGGCATAGACTCTAAGACACTAATGACCATAAGACACAAAGATAGGTAAACATAAGCATAATTTTCGAAAAACAGAAAAATGAAGAACAAGGAAATTAAAGAACGGGTCCACCTTAGTGATGGCGGCTTGTTCTTCCTCTTGAAGATCTTTTGGAGTGCTTGAGCTCCTCAATGTCTCTTCCTTGCCTTTGTTGCTCCTCTCTCATGATTCTTTGATCTTCTCTAATTTCATTGAGGAGGATGGAATGTTCTTGGTGCTCCACCCTTAGTTGTCCCATGTTGGAACTCAATTCTCCTAGGGAGGTGTTGATTTGCTCCCAATAGTTTTGGGGAGGAAAGTGCATCCCTTGAGGCATCTCAGGGATTTCATGATGTGTGGGATCTCTTGTTTGCTCCATCCTTTTCTTAGTGATGGGCTTGTCCTCATCAATGGGGATGTCTCCCTCTATGTCAATTCCAACTAAATAACAGAGGTGACAAATGAGATGAGGAAAGGCTAACCTTGCCAAGGTAGAGGACTTGTCCGCCACCTTATAAAGTTCTTGGGCTATAACCTCATGAACTTCTACTTCCTCTCCAATCATGATGCTATGAATCATGATGGCCCAGTCTATAGTAACTTCAGACCGGTTGCTAGTGGGAATGATTGAGCGTTGGATAAACTCCAACCATCCCCTAGCCACGGGCTTGAGGTCATGCCTTCTCAATTGAACCGGCTTCCTTCTTGAATCTCTCTTCCATTGAGCGCCCTCTTCACAAATGTCTATGAGGACTTGGTCCAACCTTTGATCAAAGTTGACCCTTCTAGTGTAAGGGTGTTCATCTCCTTGCATCATGGGCAAGTTGAATGCCAACCTTACATTTTCCGGACTAAAATCTAAGTATTTCCTCCGAACCATTGTAAGCCAATTCTTTGGGTTCGGGTTCACACTTTGATCATGGTTCATGGTGATCCATGCATTGGCATAGAACTCTTGAACCATTAAGATTCCGACTTGTTGAATGGGGTTGGTAAGAACTTCCCAACCTCTTCTTCGGATCTCATGTCGGATCTTCGGATATTCACTCTTTTTGAGTTTGAAAGGGACCTCGGGGATCACCTTCTTCATGGCCACAACTTCATAGAAGTGGTCTTGATGCACCCTTGAGATGAATCTCTCCATCTCCCATGACTCGGAGGTGGAAGCTTTTGCCTTTCCTTTCCTTTTTCTAGAGGTTTCTCCAGCCTTGGATGCCATAAATGGTTATGGAAAAATAAAAGGCAATGATTTTACCACACCAAACGTAAAAGTTTGCTCGTCCTCGAGCAAAAGAAGAAAGAAGAGAGTAGAAGAAGATGAAATAGAGGAGATGGAGATGGCTTTGTGGTTCAGCCAAAGGGGGAGAAGTAGTGTTTAGGTTGTGTGAAAATGAAGGAGTGAATATGGGTTTATATAGGGGTGGAGAAAGGGGTAGGGTTCGGCCATTATGGGTGGGTTTGGGAGGGAAAGTGGTTTGAATTTGAATGGTGAGGTAGGTGGGGTTTTATGAAGGATGGATGTGAGTGGTGAAGAGAATAGTGGAATTTGATAGGTGAGGGGTTTTTGGGGAAGAGGTGTTGAGGTGATTGGTGAATGGGTGAAGAAGAGAGAGGGTGGTGGGGTAGGTGGGGATCCTGTGGGGTCCATAGATCCTGAGGTGTCAAGGAAAATTCATCCCTGCACCAAGTGGCGAGCAAAAATGCTCTTCATGCCAATTCTAGTGTTAAACGCCGAGCTGGTGCCCATTTCTGGCGTTTAACGCTAACTTCTTGCCCTTTCCTGGTGTTTAATGCCAGTCTGGTGCCCCTTTCTGGCGTTAAACGCCCAGAATGGTGCCAGACTGGGCGTTAAACGCCCATTTGCTGCCCTTACTGGCGTTTAAACGCCAGTAAAATCTTCCTCCAGGGTGTGCTATTTTTCTTTCTATTTTTCATTCTGTTTTTGCTTTTTCAATTGATTTTGTGACTTCCCATGATCATGAACCTACAGAAAACATAAGATAACAAAGGAAAATAGATTAAATATAACATTGGGTTGCCTCCCAACAAGCGCTTCTTTAATGTCAATAGCTTGACAGAGGGCTCTCATGGAGCCTTACAGATACTCAGAGCAATGTTGGAACCTCCTAACACCAAACATAGAGTTTGAATGTGGGGGTTCAACACCAAACTTAGAAGTTAGTTTTGGCCTCCCAACACCAAACTTAGAGTTTGACTGTGGGGGCTCTGTTTGACTTTGTTTTGAGAGAAGCTCTTCATGCTTCCTCTCCATGGTAACAGAGGGATATCCTTGAGCCTTAAACACAAAGGATTCTTCATTCACTTGAATGATCAATTCTCCTCTGTCCACATCAATCACAGCCTTTGCTGTGGCTAGGAAGGGTCTGCCAAGGATGATGGATTCATCCATGCACTTCCCAGTCTTTAGGACTTTGAAATCAGCAGGGATGTAATGGTCTTCAACCTTTACCAGAACATCCTCTACAAGTCCATAAGCTTGTTTTCTTGAGTTATCTGCCATCTCTAGTGAGATTCTTGTAGCTTGTACCTCAAAGATCCCTAGCTTCTCTATTACAGAGAGAGGCATAAGGTTTATACTTGACCCTAAGTCACACAGAGCCTTCTTAAAGGTCATGGTGCCTATGGTACAAGGTATTGAGAACCTTCCAGGGTCCTGTCTCTTTTGAGGTAATCTCTGCCTAGTCAGGTCATTCAGTTCTTTGGTGAGCAAAGGAGGTTCGTTCTCCCAATTCTCATTACCAAATAACTTGTCATTTAGCTTCATGATTGCTCCAAGGTATTTAGCAACTTGCTCTTCAGTGACATATTCATCCTCTTCAGAGGAAGAATACTCATCAGAGCTCATGAATGGCAGAAGTAGATCCAATGGAATCTCTATGGTCTCATTATGAGCCTCAGATTCCCATGGTTCCTTATTAGGGAATTCATTGGAGGCCAGTGGACGTCCATTGAGGTCTTTCTCAGTGGCGCTCACTGCCTCTTCCTCCTCTCCAAATTCGGACATGTAGGTCATGTTAATGGCCTTGCATTCTCCTTTTGGATTCTCTTCTGTATTGCTTGGAAGAGTACTAGGAGGGAGTTCAGTAATTTTCTTGCTCAGCTATCCCACTTGTGCCTCCAAATTCCTAATGGAGGACCTTGTTTCAGTCATGAAACTTTGGGTGGTTTTGATTAGATCAGAGACCATGGTTGCTAAGTCAGAGTGGCTCTGCTTAGAATTCTCTGTCTGTTGCTGAGAAGATGATGGAAAAGGCTTGCCATTGCTAAACCTGTTTCTTCCACCATTATTGTTGTTGAAACCTTGTTGAGGTCTCTGTTGATCCTTCCATGAGAGATTTGGATGATTTCTCCATGAAGAATTATAGGTGTTTCCATAGGGTTCTCCCATGTAATTCACCTCTTCCATTGAAGGGTTCTTAGGATCATAAGCTTCGTCTTCAGATGAAGCATCCTTAGCACTGCCTGGTGCAGCTTGCATTCCAGACAGACTTTGAGAAATCATATTGACTTGCTGAGTCAATATTTTGTTCTGAGCCAGTATGGCATTCAGAGTATCAATCTCAAGAACTCCTTTCTTCTGATTCGTCCCATTGTTCACAGGATTCCTTTCAGAAGTGTACATGAATTGGTTATTTGCAACCATTTCAATGAGCTCTTGAGCTTCTGCAGGCGTCTTCGTCAGATGAAGAGATCCTCCAGCAGAGCTATCCAATGACATCTTGGACAGTTCAGATAGACCATCATAGAAAATACCTATGATGCTCCATTCAGAAAGCATGTCAGAGGGACACTTTCTGATTAATTGTTTGTATTTTTCCCAAGCTTCATAGAGGAATTCACCTTCCTTCTGTCTGAAGGTTTGGACTTCCACTCTAAGCTTACTCAATTTTTGAGGTGGAAAGAACTTTGCCAAGAAGGCATTGACTAGCTTTTCCCAAGAGTTCAGGCTTTCTTTAGGTTGTGAGTCCAACCATATCCTAGCTCTGTCTCTTACAGCAAAAGGGAATAGCATAAGTCTGTAGACCTCAGGGTCAACCCCATTAGTCTTGACAATGTCACAGATTTGTATGAATTCAGCTAAAAACTGATGAGGATCTTCCAATGGAAGTCCATGGAACTTGCAATTCTGTTGCATTAGAGAAACTAATTGAGGCTTAAGCTCAAAGTTGTTTGCTCCAATGGCAGGGATAGAGATGCTTCTCCCATAGAAGTTGGGAGTAGGTGCAGTAAAGTCACCCAACACCTTCCTTGCATTGTTGGCATTGTTGTTGTTTTCGGCTTCCATAGGTTCTTCTTCTTTGAAGATTTCCGTTAGGTCCTCTACAGAGAGTTGTGCCTTAGCTTCTCTTAGCTTTCGCTTCAAGGTCCTTTCAAGTTCAAGGTCAGCCTCAACAAGAATGCTTTTGTCTTTGCTCCTGCTCATATGAAAGAGAGGAGAACAAGAAAATATGGAATCCTCTATGTCACAGTATAGAGATTCCTTGAGGTGTCAGAGGAAAAGAAAAAAAAGAAGGAAGAGGTAGAAGAATTCGAACTTATCAAGAAAGATAGAGTTCAAATTGTGCATTGAGGAGGAGTGTTAGTCCATAGATAGAATGATGTGAGAAGAGGGGAAGAAATTTTTGAAAATAAATTAAAAAGATTTTAAAAACATGTTGAAAAATTGAAGAATGATTTTCGAAATTAAAGTTGGAAAAGAAATAAAGTGATTTTTGAAAAAGATTTTTGAAAGCAGAAATTAAAAAGATATGATTGAAAACTATTTTGAAAAAGATGTGATTAAGAAGATATGATTGAAAAGTTATGATTTTAAAAAGATATGATTGAGAAGATATGATGTGAAAAACAATTTAAAAAGATTTGATTTTTAAAATCAATGACTTGGCTAACAAGAAAAGATATGATTCAGACATTAAACATTTCTCAATAGAAAAGGCAACAAACTTGAAATGTTGAATCAAATCATTAATTGTTAGCAAGTATTTTTGAAAATGGAAAGAAATTGATTTTGAAAACATATGATTGAAAAGATATGATTTGAAAAAGATTTGATTTTGAAAAAATCTTGGAAACTTGAAAAAAAATTGAGTTAAAAACAAAATCTTCCCTCTTGTGCCATCCTGGCGTTAAACGCCCAGAATGGTATACATTCTGCCGTTTAACGCCCAAAACACTACCCTTTTGGGCGTTAAACGCGCAGCCAGGCACCCTGGCTGGCGTTTAAACGCCAGTTTTCCTTCCTCACTGGGCGTTTTGAACGCCCAGCTTTTTCTGTGTAATTCCTCTACTGTATGTTCTGAATCTTCAATTCTCTGTATTATTGACTTGAAAAGACACAAATTAAAAATTTTTTGGATTTTTAATAATGAGGAATAATCAAAATGCAACTAAGATCAAATAAACAATGCATGCAAGACACCAAACTTAGAAGTTTGTGTACTATTGACACTAACAAAATGAGAATGCATATGAGAAACAACAAAATACTCAAGTCAATAGAATTTAAAGATCAGAGTAAGGAAATAATCAAGAACAACTTGAAGATCAATGAAGACACATGAATGAATTCAAAAATGCAAAAAGAAAAGAAACATGCAATTGACACCAAACTTAAAATGAGACACTAGACTCAACAAGAAACATAAAATATTTTTGGTTTTTATGATTTTGTAATTTTTTTGGATTTTTCGAAAATTAAGTGGAACAGAAAATAAAGATATCAAAATTCTTAATGAGAATTCCAGGAATCATGCAATGTTAGTCTAAAGCTTTAGTCTAAAGAAATTAGACATGGCTTGCCAAGCTTCAGCAGGACATTGCATTCAAGAGCTAATTGATGAGAATCAATCAGCTTTAGTGATGATAAGAACATCACCTTGAAACACTAGAATTCATTCTTAAGAATTCTGAAAAATACCTAATCTAAGCAACAAGATGAACTATCAGTTGTCCAAACTCATAACAATCCCCGGCAACGGCGCCAAAGACTTGGTGCACGAAATTGTGATCTCTACTTTTCACAACTCAAACAGTCCCCGGTAATGGCTCCAAAAACTTGGTGCTCAATACCATGGTCTAAACATAATTTCACAACTTCGCACAACTAACCAGCAAGTGCACTGGGTCGTCCAAGTAATAAACCTTACGCGAGTAAGGGTCGATCCCACGGAGATTGTTGGTATGAAGCAAGCTATGGTCACCTCGTAAATCTCAGTCAGGCATATTCAAATGGTTATGGATGATATATGAATAAAACATAAAGATAAAGATAGAGATACTTATGTAATTCATTGGTGAGAATTTCAGATAAGCGTATGGAGATGCTTTGTCCCTTCCGTCTCTCTGCTTTCCTACTGTCTTCATCCTTTCCTTCTTACACCTTTCCATGGCAAGCTGTATGTTGGGCATCCCCATTGTTAGTGGCTACAATCCCGTCCTCTCAGTGAAAATGTTCAACGCGCTCTGTCACAGCATGGCTAATCTTCTATCGGTTCTCAATCAGGTTGGAATAGAATCCAGTGATTCTTTTGCGTCTGTCACTAACGCCCAGCCTTCAGGAGTTTGAAGCTCGTCACAGTCATTCAATCCTTAAATCCTACTCAGAATACCACAGACAAGGTTTAGACCTTCCGGATTCTCTTGAATGCCGCCATCAATTCTAGCTTATACCACGAAGATTCCTATTAAGGGATCTAAGAGATATACATTCAAGCCTTGTTTGCTTGTAGAACGGAGGTGGTTGTCAGGCACGCATTCATAAGTGAGAATGATGATGAGCGTCACATAATCATCACATTCATCAAGTTCTTGGGTGCGAATGAATATCTTAGAACAAGAATAAGCTGAATTGAATAGAAGAACAATAGTAATTGCATTAATACTCGAGGTACAGCAGAGCTCCACACCTTAATCTATGGTGTGTAGAAACTCCACCGTTGAAAATACATAAGAACAAGGTCTAGGAATGGCCGAATGGCCAGCCTCCCAAAGAGGGTTCAATCATAAAAACATGATCAAAAGATCTAAAGATCGAAAGACTCCCAATACAATAGCAAAATGTCCTATTTGTAGAGAACTAGTAGCCTAGGGTTTACAGAAATGAGTAAATGACATAAAAATCCTCTTCCGGGCCCACTTGGTGTGTGCTTGGGCTGTGCATTGAAGCTTTCATGTGTAGAGACTTTTCTTGGAGTTAAACGCCAGCTTTTGTGCCAGTTTGGGCGTTTAACTCCCATTCTTTTGCCAGTTCCGGCGTTTAACGCCGGGCAGTTTTAAGCTGATTTGGAACGCCGGTTTGGGCCATCAAATCTCAGGCAAAGTATGGACTATTATACATTGCTGGAAAGCCCAGGATGTCTACTTTTCAACGCAGTTGAGAGCGCGTCAATTTGGCTTATGTGGCTCCAGAAAATTCACTTCGAGTGTAGCGAGGTCAGAATCCAACAGCATCTGCAGTCCTTTTCAGCCTCTGAATCAGATTTTTGCTCAAGTCCCTCAATTTCAGCCAGAAAATACCTGAAATCACAGAAAAACACACAAACTCATAGTAAAGTCCAGAAAAGTAAATTTTAACTAAAAACTAATAAAAATATAATAAAAACTAACTAAAACATACTAAAAACATACTAAAAACAATGCCAAAAAGCGTATAAATTATCCGCTCATCACAACACCAAACTTAAATTGTTGCTTGTCCCCAAGCAACTGAAAATTAAATAAGATAAAAAGAAGAGAATATGCAATGAATTCCAAAAACATCTATGAAGATTAGTATTAATTAGATGAGCGGGGCTTTTAGCTTTTTGCCTCTGAATAGTTTTGGCATTTCACTCTATCCTTTGAAATTCAGAATGATTGGCTTCTATAGGAACTCAGAATCCAGATAGTGTTATTGATTCTCCTAGTTAAGTATCATGATTCTTGAACACAGCTACTTTTATGAGTCTTGGCCGTGGCCCAAAGCACTCTGTCTTCCAATATTACCACCGGATACATACATGCCATAGACACATAACTGGGTGAACCTTTTCAGATTGTGACTCAGCTTTGCTAGAGTCCCCAATTAGAGGTGTCCAGGGTTCTTAAGCACACTCTTTTTACCTTGGATCACAACTTCATTATTTTTTTTCTTTCTCTCTTTTTTTTCGCATATACTCTTTTTTTTTTGAATTCACTTCTTTTTCTTGCTTCTAGAATCATTTTTATTATTTTTCAGATCCTTAGTAACATGTCTCCTTTTTCATCATTCTTTCAAGAGCCAACATTCATGAACAACAAATTCAAAAGACATATGCACTGTTCAAGCATACATTCAGAAGTCAAAGTATTGCCACCACATCAAAAGAATTAATTGATGGTGTTTTTGTGGAAAAATGAATTTCCAACACACAAATCCAACCGGCAAGTATACCGGGTCGCATCAAGTAGTAATAACTCACTTAGAGTGAGGTCGATCCCACAGGGATTGATGGATCAAGCAATTTTAGTGGGTGATTAGTTTAGTCAAGCTAACATTGAAATGAATTTGGATAAAGTGTAACCAACAGAAATTAAATAGCAAGGAAAATTAAAGTGCAGAAAGTAAAATTGCAGGAAACTTAAAGAACAAGAAAGTAAAATTGCAAGAATCTTAAATGACAAGAAATGTAAATTGCATGAAAAGTAAAGGGGGGTTGGGTGCTGGAAATTAAAGAGAGCAGTAAAGCAAAGCGTAGAACAATTGCAGGGAGATTAAATTGCTTAAAATTAAATTGGAAGCAATAGGAACAGAAAGGTAAAAATGCAGATGAAATAACAGCAGAAGAGTAAATCAGCAAGAAAGCTCAATTCAAATATGAAATCTAAAATGACAAGTGAGGATCTCAGGAAATCAATGAGACTAGAAAACAAGTCTAGATCTCAATTCCTTCCTTGATCCAACCAAGAACAATTGCAGAAGGAAAGTAGATGAAAGCAGTAAAGAGAATTTTGATTCAATTCAAAATTCCTTGAATTATGCAGAAGAACAAAGCAGAGATGTTGCGGATGGAGAATGAAAACCAGAATTCCTTTCAATCTCAATCCAAAATTCAAACAGAAAGGGAAATTAAGAGAGAGAACTCTCAATTCCTAAATTTAAGACAGAAGAAAAATAAAGGAAAGAGCTCCCCAACAAAGATGGAATTGATGCCTTTATATAGGCTTTACAAAGTGAAAATTAAAACAAATTACAATTAAAATGAAAATCCTAATCTAATTGATCCATGTGCCTTTGAGTGATGATGTGGGCTTTTCTTGCTTTGGATTTGAGGAGAAATGGGTTTGGTTGGCCTTGATTCAATTTGGAGAGGAATTGAATTAAAATGGAATTTTGGTTGAATTTTGGCCCATGATAAGTCACTCCCAGGAGGCTGCCCTACCCTTGTGGAGGGCAGGGCAGAAAATTAAAGCTTGGTGCGTGGATTTGGTGCGGCGTGGTGCGTGAGAGGCTGCCCTGCCCGTGCCAAGGGCAGGGCAGGAAAGGTTTGGTGCGCCAGAATTGTGTTGGTGCGCACGTTGATGCTTGCCGTGCTAAGTTGTGTGCGCGTTGGTGCTTCTTGGTGCTGCCAGGAATTGAGCTTGGTGCTTAGGATGCTGCCCTGCCCTTGTGGAGGGCAGGGCAATGTTGCCTTGGTGCACCACTTCCTTGACCGTGTGTCTCCCTCTTCGAGCCTTGGTGGAAGCATTTTGGTTTATTTTCGCTTGTTTTTGGCCCTTAAAGATGCCTCTCGTTCCTGCCTCAATTGTGCACCAAATATGGATTGCTATATATCGTTGGAAAGCTCGGAATGTCAGCTTTCCAACGCAACTGGAAGCACATCAATCGGACATCTGTAGCTCAAGTTATAGCCCTTTGAAGTAGGCATGGTCATGCTGTTTGCGCCCAGATTTTACCTTAGCGAAATTCTTGCTTCCAACCACACTTTTCATCATAATTCTGCCCTGCCCTTGGCAAGGGCAGGATCGTGTGCGTGCTGGCTGCTTCCTCTTTGATTTTGTCATGGGCCACGCTTTTAAAAGCGTGGCCTAAGGCTCCAAAGTGTGCTCCAACTTCAAAGTGTGTCCCAAAGCTCTTTTTTTCTCCTTTTTTGTGCTTCTTTGCTTCTTTTTCTTCTTTTTTTTTCTACAAGATTTATAAAATTAAAAGATCAAGAAAATATATCATTTAAGCACAAAAGCATTCAATATTTAAGCACAAATCATTAATTTCTTGTATGAAAAAGCATAGAAAAAGGGTATATGATGACTTGTCATCATTAATCTGTTATAAAATTCAAAATTCATGCAATTCTTCTCTTTTTCAATTAAGAACATTTTTCATTCAAGAAAGGTGATGGATTCATAGGAAATTCATAACTTTAAGGCATAGACACTAAGACACTAATGACCATAAGACACAAACATAGGTAAACATAAGCATAATTTTCAAAAAACAGAAAAATGAAGAACAAGGAAATTAAAGAACGGGTCCACCTTAGTGATGGCGGCTTGTTCTTCCTCTTGAAGATCTTATGGAATGCTTGAGCTCCTCAATGTCTCTTCCTTGCCTTTGTTGCTCCTCTCTCATGATTCTTTGATCTTTTCTAATTTCATTGAGGAGGATGGAATGCTCTTGGTGCTCCACCCTTAGTTGTCCAATATTGGAACTCAATTCTCCTAGGGAGGTGTTGATTTGCTCCCAATAGTTTTGTGGAGGAAAGCACATCCCTTGAGGCATCTCAGGGATTTCATGATGAGTGGGATCTCTTGTTTGCTCCAAACTTTTCAACTTCTTATATATTAATTTTCAACTCCAAACTTTTTAATAATTACATTTTGACCCCAAAACCATCAAAACCAACATTTTTCTTGTCCTTTAAAGACCAAAAACATTTTTTTGCAAAAGTTCATCAGATTTCCACTTGATTTTCAGCTAGTTTTTTAATCTTTTCGGTAACCAATTTGTACCTGATTTTTACCAAACCAAAGAGAAACGTTTCAGCCATAAAATACACATCAAATACACATCAAATTTGATGAATTTCATGGCTAGAAAGTCACATTTTCAAGCATTAAACAACCAGATCTCATGATCAAACCATCACACAAACACTCAAAATCAAGCCTCAAGCAACAAGATCTAATTTAGCACTTCAAGAACACAACCAATCATTGATTAATTTACCAAACCCTACCTCCTTTGCTGCTGCCAAAAGTTGAGCCAAAAACAAGCTTCCAAAAGCACTTTTACGCCTATTTTAACATCAAAAACAACTTTAAAACCATATGAACCATGAAGGCTGAAGCTTCATGATGGTGAAAATAAGGTTTTCCTCACCAAAAGACAGCTAGAAATCACGTTTTCTTAGAGCCTATGGTGATTGAACAAGAGATCCTAAGAGAAAACATGGAGAAAACATCATTAGCTTGAGTTTCCACCATGGATGAAACTTCAAGGAGGAGGAGCAGCCATCATGCCTTGATTTACTCCATGAAAATTGATATAGAAATAAAGAGGAGGAAGAGGTGATCATTTTGGTCAGATTAGATTTTTGATAGGGGTTTTAGTTTGAGAAAGAACGGAGAAAAAAGCTTGAAGCTTTCATGGAAGTTCTCTTGGTTTCTCTCATGGAATTTTCGAATTTTGGCTTGTCTTAGAAGAAAAGGTGATGGTAATGATGAGTCTTGGGACCCATGAGGTTAGGATAAGCATTATCCTAAAGTTTGGAGTAAAAATATCTCAAAAAAGGATAATTACTGAGGCTAGATGTATTAGAATACAAGTGTTTCTTACTTTTTCCTTAAGAAAATTTTGCTTGGAGAGAAAGAAAGGAAACATGTAGTGGCTAACTCTGGGAGAGCCACGTGTCACTAGGTGCTGAGTCATCAGAGTTTAATAATAAAGTATCATTCTAAAGATAACTACTAAATCTAGATACATCAGATTATACTACTAATGGATAAGCATGTGCTTTACTAGTATAAATAATACTTGTAACATGATAATCATGAGAATAAACGATATATGATGAAGCATTAGCATTGCTAAGTTCATCTAAGAATGCTGGTATTATCCATTTCCGATAGATTTTCTAGCTCAGTTATTATATTACTAAACATAGATGAACATTAACCATAGCAGAGGAAATAATAATATAATATTCCAAATAAAATAATAATATATGAATATTATATTAATATAATTTTTCTCTCGAAATTCGAGACCGGCTCATCACAAAGAGACTAACCACGGAAATCAGAATTTTGAAATTCGGACTCGAAGTGGCTAAAAAACACAACTCTTCATGGCGTGTGATGAGCGGATAATTTGTACGCTTTTTGGCATTGTTTTTAGTGTGTTTTTAGTATGATCTAGTTAGTTTTTAGTATATTTTTATTAGTTTTTAGTTAAAATTCACTTTCTGGACTTTACTATGAGTTTGTGTGTTTTTCTGTGATTTCAGGTATTTTCTGGCTGAAATTGAGGGACCTGAGCAAAAATCTGATTTAGAGACTAAAAAGGACTGCAGATGCTGTTGGATTCTGACCTCCCTGCACTCGAAGTGGATTTTCTGGAGCTACAGAAGCCCAATTGGCGCGCTCTCAACAGCGTTGGAAAGTAGACATCTTGGGCTTTCCAGCAATATATAATAGTCCATACTTTGCCTAAGATTTGATGCCCCAAACTGGCGTTCAAAGTCACCCTCAGAATTCCCAGCGTTAAACGCCGGAACTGGCACCAAAATGGGAGTTAAACGCCCAAACTGGCACTAAAGCTGGCGTTTAACTCCAAGAGGAGTATCTACACGAAAATGCTTCATTGCTCAGCCCAAGCACACACCAAGTGGGCCCGGAAGTGGATTTTTATGTCATTTACTCATCTCTGTAAACCTTAGGCTACTAGTTTTCTATAAGTAGGACCTTTTACTATTGTATTGATAGATCTGGGTAGCTACCTTTGTTCTTTTGCTATCTTAGATCACTGGGAGGCTGGCCATTCGGCCATGCCTAGACCTTGTTCTTATGTATTTTCAATGGTGGAGTTTCTACACACCATAGATTAAGGTGTGGAGCTCTGCTGTACCTCGAGTATTAATGCAAGTACTATTCTTCTTCTATTCAATCCCGCTTGTTCTTGTTCTAAGATATCACTTGTTCTTCAACTTGATGAATGTGATGATCCGTGACACTCATCATCATTCTCACCTATGAACGTGTGACTGACAACCACCTCCGTTCTACCTTCGATTGGGTGAATATCTCTTGGATTCCTGATACACGATGCATGGTTGATCGCCTGACAACCGAGTGCTCGCCTGACAACCGAGCCAGCCATTCCGTTAGATCAGAGTCTTCGTGGTATAGGCTAGAACTGATGGCGGCATTCAAGAGAATCCGGAAGGTCTAACCTTGTGTGTGGTATTTGATGACAAGTCATCATATACCCATTTTTCAAGCTAATTTCACTTGTTTTGTTAGTCTTTAGGCACTTTCTTGCTTCTTAAGTAAGTGATTTGGAGTGAAAATGCACAACTTCTTTAAATCAAGCAACCACCATGAAATTAATGTTAATCCATGAGGTTTAAGCTAATTTTAATTGAATTTTAATTGATTTATAAGCCTTATGAATTTAGTGATACTTGGAGTGGTTGTTTTGGTTTATTTTAGGTGAAGAAAAGAATAAAAGAGAAAAGCGTGGCCTAAGAAAGCGTGACCCAAGGAGAAGGAAGCGTGGTTAAAGGAAGGAAAAGTGTGCCACATACAATGGGGGAGGCAAGCATTGCCCTCCACAAGGGCACACTGCCCTCTAGGAGGGCAACATAAGGGAACTAAGCAAAGAAGGCAACTCTGCCCTGCCCACTACAAGGGCAGAGCACAAATTTGTGCCTTGGAATCAAGAGGAATAAAATGTTGCCCTGCCCTCCACAAGGGCAGTATCAGGCTCACAAAGGGAAAAAATCAAAGGAAAATGTCTCCAAATGCTTGCCACAAGAGTTGAACACGGGACCATGAGGAAGCAAGGAACTAAGGTCCATTACCGTGCCAAGAAACCAAGGAAAATGATTTAGCGTGTGTTTCTGCCCGGATTCGAACACGGGACTTCATTTTGGAAACACTGCCCTGCCCTCTGCGAGGGCAGGGCAGCATTTTGTTGGTGCACAACTGGTGCGCGAAATTGTGAACAATACTTTTTCACAACTCTCATAATCCCCGGTCATGAACCCCAAAAACATGGTAGCTCAGTACCATGGCATTACACAACTTCGCACAACTAACCAGCAAGTGCACTGAGTCGTCCAAGTAATAAACCTTACGCGAGTAAGGGTCGATCCCACGGAGATTGTTAGTATTGAAGCAAGCTATGGTCATCTTGTAAATCTTAGTCAGGCAAACTCAAATTGTAATGGTGATGAAAATAACACAAAGGTAAAGATAGAGATACTTATGTAATTCATTGGTAGGAACTTCAGATAAGCGCATGAAGATGCCTTCCCTTCCGTCTCTCTGCTTTCCTACTGTCTTCATCCAGTCCTTCTTACTCCTTTCCATGGCAAGCTTAAGCAAGGGTTTCACCGTTGTCAGTGGCTACCTCCCATCCTCTCAGTGAAAGCGATTGCATATGCTCTGTCACAGCATAGTGGAATTCATCTATCGGTTCTCAATCAGGCCGGAATAGAATCCAGTGATTCTTTTGCGTCTGTCACTAACGCCCTGCCTTCAGGAGTTTGAAGCACGTCACAGTCATTCAATCATTGAATCCTACTCAGAATACCACAGACAAGGTTAGACCTTCCGGATTCTCTTGAATGCTGCCATCAGTTCTCGCCTATACCACGAAGACTCTGATCTCACGGAATGGTTGGCTCGTTTGTCAGACGAGCACTCGGTTGTCAGGCGATCAACCATGCATCGTGCAATCAGGAATCCAAGAGATATTCACTAGAGCCTTGATCGCTTGTAGAACAAGAGTGGTTGTCAGTCACCTTGTTCTTGGGTGAGAATGATGATGAGTGTCACGGATCATCACATTCATCAAGTTGAAAAACAAGTGATATCTTAGAACAAGAACAAGCGGAATTGAATGGAAGAACAATAGTAATTGCATTAATACTCGAGGTACAGCAGAGCTCCACACCTTAATCTATGGTGTGTAGAAACTCCACCGTTGAAAATACATAAGCATAAGGTCTAGGCATGGCCGAATGGCCAGCCTCCCAATGATCTAAGAACTAGATGTCCAAAGATGATCAAAGGATCTCAAAACAATCCAAAGATTTCTAATACAATAGTCAAAGGTCCTACTTATAGAAAAACTAGTAGCCTAAGGTGTACAGAAATAAGTAAATGACATAAAAATCCACTTCCGGGCCCACTTGGTGTGTGCTTGGGCTGAGCAATGAAGCATTTTTCGTGCAGAGACTCTTCTTGGAGTTAAACGCCAGCTTTTATGCCAGTTTGGGCGTTTAACTCCCATTTTGGTGCCAGTTCCGGCGTTTAACGCTGGGATTCCTGAGGGTGACTTTGAACGCCGGTTTGGGCCATCAAATCTTGGGCAAAGTATGGACTATCATATATTGCTGGAAAGCCCATGATGTCTACTTTCCAACGCCGTTGAGAGCGCGCCAATTGGGCTTCTGTAGCTCCAGAAAATCCACTTCGAGTGCAGGGAGGTCAGAATCCAACAGCATCTGCAGTCCTTTTTGGTCTCTGAATCAGATTTTTGCTCAGGTCCCTCAATTTTAGCCAGAAAATACCTGAAATCACAGAAAAACACACAAACTCATAGTAAAGTCCAGAAAAGTGAATTTTAACTAAAAACTAATAAAAATATACTAAAAACTAACTATATCATACCAAAAACATACTAAAAACAATGCCAAAAAGTGTATAAATTATCCGCTCATCACAACACCAAACTTAAATTGTTGCTTGTCCTCAAGCAACTGAAAATCAAATAAGATAAAAAGAAGAGAATATGCAATGAATTCCAAAAACATCTATGAAGATCAGTATTAATTAGATGAGCTGGGCTTTTAGCTTTTTGCCTCTGAACAGTTTTGGCATCTCACTCTATCCTTTGAAACTTAGAATGATTGGCTTCTTTAGGAACTTAGAATCCAGATAGTGTTAATGATTCTCCTAGTAAAGTATGATGATTCTTGAGCAAAGCTACTTATTGAGTCTTGGCTGTGGCCCAAAGCACTCTGTCTTCCAGTATTACCACCGGATACATACATGCCACAGACACATAATTGGGTGAACCTTTTCAGATTGTGACTCAGCTTTGCTAAAGTCCCCAATTAGAGGTGTCCAGGGTTCTTAAGCACACTCTTATTTGCCTTGGATCACAACTCTTATTTCTCTATAATTTTTTTTTCTTTTTTTTTCGGTTTTTCTTTGTTTTTTTTTTTTTGAATAGAAATGCTTTTTCTTGCTTTAAGAATCATTTTATTGATTTTTCAGATCCTCAGTAACATGTCTCCTTTTTCATCATTCTTTCAAGAGCCAACATTCATAAACCACAAATTCAAGATACATATGCACTGTTTAAGCATACATTCAGAGAACAAAAATATTGCCACCACATCAAAATAATTAAACTGTTATAAAATTCAAAATTCATGCAATTCTTTCTTTTATCAATTAAGCACGTTTTTATTCAAGAAAGGTGATGGATTCATAGGACATTCATAACTTTAAGGCATAGACACTAAGACACTAATGATCACAAGACACATACATGGATAAACATAAGCATAAAATTCGAAAAACAGAAGAATAAACAACAAGGAAATCAAGGAACGGGTCCACCTTAGTGATGGCGGCTCTTTCTTGCTCTTGAAGATCCTATGGAGTGCTTGAGCTCCTCAATGTTTCTTCCTTGTCTTTGTTGCTCCTCCCTCATGATTCTTTGATCTTCTCTAATTTCATGAAGGATGATGGAGTGTTCTTGATGCTCCACCCTTAGTTGTCCCATGTTGGAACTCAACTCTCCTAGGGAGGTGTTTAATTGCTCCCAATAGTCTTGTGGAGGAAAGTGCATCCCTTGAGGAATCTCAGGGATCTCATGATGAGTGGGATCTCTTGTGTGCTCCATCCTCTTCTTAGTGATGGGCTTGTCCTCATCAGTGGGGGTGTCTCCCTCTATGTCAACTCCTACTGAATAACAGAGGTGACAAATGAGATGAGGAAAGGCTAACCTTGTCAAGGTAGAGGACTTATCCGCCACCTTATAGAGTTCTTGGGCTATAACCTCATGAACCTCTATTTCTTCTCCAATCATGATGCTATGGATCATGATAGCCCGGTCTATGGTAACTTCGGACCGGTTGCTAGTGGGAATGATTGAGCGTTGTATGAACTCTAACCATCCTCTAGCCACGGGCTTGAGGTCCTGCCTTCTTAATTGAACCGGCTTTCCTCTTGAATCTCTCTTCCATTGGGCGCCCTCTTCACATATGACTGTGAGGACTTGGTCCAACCTTTGATCAAAGTTGACCCTTCTAGTGTAGGGATGTTCATCTCCTTGCATCATAGGCAAGTTGAACGCCACCCTCACACTTTCCGGACTAAAATCCAAGTATTTCCCCCGAACCATAGTAAGATAATTCTTTGGATTCGGGTTCACACTTTGGTCATGGTTCTTGGTGATCCATGCATTGGCATAGAACTCTTGAACCATCAAGATTCCGACTTGTTGAATGGGGTTGGTAAGAACTTCCCAACCTCTTCTTCGGATCTCATGTCGGATCTCCGGATATTCACCCTTTTTGAGTGAAAAAGGGACCTCGGGGATCACCTTCTTCAAGGCCACAACCTCATAGAAATGGTCTTGATGCACCCTTGAGATGAATCTTTCCATCTCCCATGACTCGGAGGTGGAAGCCTTTGCCTTCCCTTTCCTCTTTCTAGAGGTTTCTCCGGCCTTGGATGCCATAAATGGTTATGGAAAAATAAAAAGCAATGCTTTTACCACACCAAACTTAAAATGGTTGCTCGTCCTCGAGCAAAAGAAGAAAGAAGAGAGTAGAAGAAGAAGAAATGGAGGAGATGGAGAGGGCTTTGTGTTCGGTCAAAAGGGAGAAGAAGTAGTGTTTAAGGTGTGTGAAAATGAAGGAGTGAAGGAGGGTTTATATAGGAGAGGGGGAGAGAGAGGTTCGGCCATATGAGGGTGGGATTGGGTGGGAAAGTGGTTTGAATTTGAATGGTGGGGTAGGTGGGGTTTTATGAAGGATGGATGTGAGTGGTGAAGAGAAAGATGGGATTTGATAGGTGAGGGGTTTTTGGGGAAGAGGTGTTGAGGTGATTGGTGAAGAAGAGAGAGAGTGGTAGGGTAGGTGGGGATCCTGTGGGGTCCACAGATCCTGAGGTGTCAAGGAAAAGTCATCCTTGCACCAAATGGCATTCAAAATCACGTTTTGTGCTATTTCTGGCGTTAAACGCCAGGCTGGTGCCCATTTCTGGCGTTTAACGCCAGCATCTTGCCCCTTTCTGGCGTTTAACGCCAGTCTGGTGCCCCTTTCTGGCGTTAAACGCCCAGAATGGTGCCAGACTGGGCGTTAAACGCCCAACAGCTAACCTCACTGGCGTTTAAATGCCAGTGGGTGCGTCCTCCAGGGTGTGCTGTTTTTCTTCATGTTTTTCATTCTGTTTTTGCATTTTTCATGGATTTTGTGACTTCTTATGATCATCAACCTACAAAAGACATATAATAACAAAAGAAAATAGTTAATTATAAAACATTGGGTTGCCTCCCAACAAGCGCTTCTTTAATGTCATTAGCTTGACAGAGGACTCTCATGGAGCCTCAGAAATGCTCAGAACCGTGTTGGAACCTCCCAACACCAAACTTAGAGTTTGAATGTGGGGGTTCAATACCAAACTTAGAGTTTGGTTGTGGCCTCCCAACACCAAACTTAGAGTTTGACTGTGGGGGCTCTTTTTGGCTCTGTTTTGAGAGAAGTTCTTCATGCTTCCTCTCCATGATGACAGAGGGATATCCTTGGGCCTTAAACACCAAGGATTCTTCATTGACTTGAATGATCAACTCTCCTCTATCAACATCAATCACAGCCTTTGCTGTGGCTAGGAAGGGTCTGCCAAGGATGATGGATTCATCCATGCACTTCCCAGTCTCTAGGACTATGAAATCAGTAGGGATGTAATGGTCTTCAACCTTTACCAGAACATCCTCTACAAGTCCATAGGCTTGTTTTCTTGAGTTGTCTGCCATCTCTAGTGTGATTTTTGCAGCTTGCACCTCAAAGATCCCTAATTTCTCCATTACAGAGAGGGGCATGAGGTTTACACTTGACCCTAAGTCACACAAGGCCTTCTTGAAGGTCATGGTGCCTATGGTACAAGGTATAGAAAACTTCCCAGGATCCTGCCTCTTTTGAGGCAGTTTCTGCCTAGACAAGTCATTCAGTTCTTTGGTGAGCAAAGGGGATTCATCCTCCCAAGTCTCATTTCCAAATAACTTGTCATTCAGCTTCATGATTGCTCCAAGGTATTTGGCAACTTGCTATTCAGTGACATACTCATCCACTTCAGAGGAAGAATACTCATCAGAGCTCATAAATGGCAGAAGTAAGTCCAATGGAATCTCTATGGTCTCAGTTTGAGCCTCAGATTCCCATGGTTCCTCACTGGGGAACTCATTGGAGGCCAGTGGACGTCCAGTGAGGTCTTCCTCAGTGGCGTTCACTGCCTCTTCTTCCTCCCAGAATTCGGCCATGTTGATGGCCTTGCACTCTCCTTTTAGATTTTCTTCTGTATTGCTTGGGAGAGTACTATGAGGGAGTTCAGTAATTTTCTTGCTCAGCTGACCCACTTGTCCTTCGAAATTCCTAATGGAGGACCTAGTTTTAGTCATGAAACTTTGAGTGGTTTTGATTAGATCAGAGACCATGGTTGCTAAGTCAGAGGTATTCTGCTTAGAACTCTCTGTCTGTTGCTGAGAAGATGATGGAAAAGGCTTGCTATTGCTAAACCTGTTTCTTCCACCATTATTGTTATTGAAACCTTGTTGAGGTCTCTGTTGATCCTTCCATGAAAGATTTGGATGATTCCTCCATGAAGGATTGTAGGTGTTTCCATAGGGTTCTCCCATGTAATTCACCTCTTCTATTGAAGGGTTCTCAGGATCATAAGCTTCTTCCTCAGATGAAGCTTCCTTAGTACTGCTTGGTGCATTTTGCATTCCAGACAGACTTTGAGAAATCATATTGACTTGTTGGGTCAATATTTTTTTCTGTGCCAATATGGCATTCAGAGTGTCAACCTCAAGAATTCCTTTCTTCTGACTAGTCCCATTGTTCACAGGATTCCTTTCAGAAGTATACATGAATTGGTTATTTGCAACCATTTCAATCAGTTCTTGAGCTTCAGTAGGCGTCTTCTTCAAATGAAGAGATCCTCCAGCAGAGCTATCCAAAGACATCTTGGATAGTTCAGAGAGACCATCATAGAAAATACCTATGATGCTCCATTCAGAAAGCATATCAGAAGGACACTTTCTGATTAATTGTTTGTATCTTTCCCAAGCTTCATAGAGGGATTCTCCTTCCTTCTGTCTGAAGGTTTGGACTTCCACTCTAAGCTTACTCAATTTTTGAGGTGGAAAGAACTTTGCCAAGAAGGCATTGACTAGCTTTTCCCAAGAGTCTAGGCTTTCTTTAGGTTGAGAGTCCAACCATGTTCTAGCTCTGTCTCTTACAGCAAAAAGGGAATAGCATAAGTCTGTAGACCTCAGGGTCAACCCCATTAGTCTTGACAGTGTCACAGATTTGCAAGAACTCAGCTAAAAACTGATGAGGATCTTCCAATAGAAGTCCATGGAACTTGCAATTCTGTTGCATTAGAGAAACTAATTGAGGCTTAAGCTCAAAGTTGTTTGCTCCAATGGCAGGGATAGAGATGCTTCTCCCATAGAAATCGGGAGTAGGTGCAGTAAAGTCACCCAGCACCTTCCTTGCATTGTTGGCATTGTTGTTTTCGGCTGCCATATGTCCTTCTTCTTTGAAGAATTCGGTCAGGTCCTCTAAAGAGAGTTGTGCTTTGGCTTCTTTTAGCTTTTTCTTCAAGGTCCTTTCAGGTTCAGGATCAGCCTCAACAAGAATGCCTTTGTCTTTGCTCCTGCTCATAAGAAAGAGAAGAGAACAAGAAAATGTGGAATCCTCTATGTCACAGTATAGAGATTCCTTAAAGTGTCAGAGGAAAAGAAGAATAGAAGACAGAAGTCGAACTTATCAAAGAAGATGGAGTTCGAATTTTGCATTAAGGGATAGTGTTAGTCCATAAATAGAAGGATGTGAGAAGGAGGGAAGTAATTTTCGAAAATTAAGTAAGAGATTTGAAAACATTTTTGAAAACATTACTTGATTTTCGAAAATGAAAGTGGAAAAGAAATCAAGTGATTTTTGAAAAAGATTTTAAAATTAGAAATCAAAAAGATTTGATTGAAAACTATTTTGAAAAAGATGTGGTTAAGAAAATATGATTTAGTTTTTTTTTTTTTAAAAAATGTGATTGAGAAGATATGATTTGGAAAACATTTTAAAAAGATTTGATTTTGAAAATTAAAAACTTGACTAACAAGAAAAGATATGATTCAAACATTAAACCTTTCTCAACAGAAAAGGTAACATACTTGAAATGTTGAATCAAATCATTAATTGATAGTAAGTATCTTAGAAAATAGAAAGAAATTGATTTTGAAAAAGATTTGATTGAAAAATTGATTTGAAAAAGATTTGATTTTGAAAAGATTTTGAAAACTTAGAAAAAAAATTGATTTGAAAACAAAATCTTCCCCTTTAGCCATCCTGGCGTTAAACGCCCAGAATGGTATCCATTCTGGCGTTTAACGCCCAAAATGCTACCCTTTTGGGCGTTAAACGCCCAACCAGGTACCCTGGCTGGCGTTTAAACGCCAGTCTGTCCTTCTTCACTGGGCGTTTTGAACGCCCAGCTTTCTCTGTGCAATTCCTCTGCTGTATGTTCTGAATCTTCAATTCTCTGTATTATTGACTTGAAAAGACACAAATAAAAAATATTTTTGGATTTTTAATGATCAAAATGCAATTAAAATCAAATAACAATGCATGCAAGACACCAAACTTAGCAGTTTGTATACTACTGACACTAACAAAATGAAAATGCATATGAGACACACAAAACAATCAAGTCAATTGAATTCAAAGATCAGAGCAAGTAAATCATCAAGAACATCTTGAAGATCACTAAGATACATGAATGAATGCATGCAATTGACACCAAACTTATGATGAGACACTAGACTCAAACAAGAAATATTTTTGGATTTTATGATTTTTCTGAATTTTTTTTTTGTGTTTTTCGAAAATTAAGTGGAAAAAGGTATCAAAATTCTTAATGAGAATTCCAGGAATCAGTGCAATGCTAGTCTAAGGCTCCGGTCCAGGAATTAGACATGGCTTCACAGCCAGCCAAGCTTTCAAAGAAAGCTTCGGTCTAAAACACTAGACATGGCCAGAGGCCAGCCAAGCCTTAGCAGATCATTGCTCCAAAAGCAAGATTGATAAAAATCAACAAGCTTTTGTGGTGATAAGTTGAAACCTCGGTCCAATGAAATTAGACATGGCTTCTCAGCCAGCCAGATTTCAACAAATCATCATGAAACTCTAGAATTCATCTTCAAGAATTTCGAAAAAAATAAATACCTAATCTAAGCAACAAGATGAACCGTCAGTTGTCCAAACTAGAACAATCCCGGGCAATAACGCCAAAAACTTGGTGTTGTTGCCGGATCTTGGCACTGATGTTACCAAAAGCTTGCTCAAAACTTGAACAATCCCCGGCAACGGCGCCAAAAACTTGGTGCGCGAAATTGTGAACAATACTTTTTCACAACTCTCATAATCCCCGGTCATGAACCCTAAAAACTTGGTAGCTCAGTACCATGGCATTACACAACTTCGCACAACTAACCAGCAAGTGCACTGGGTCGTCCAAGTAATAAACCTTACGCGAGTAAGGGTCGATCCCACGGAGATTGTTAGTATTGAAGCAAGCTATGGTCATCTTGTAAATCTTAGTCAGGCAAACTCAAATTGTAATGGTGACGAAAATAACACAAAGGTAAAGATAGAGATACTTATGTAATTCATTGGTAGGAACTTCAGATAAGCGCATGAAGATGCCTTCCCTTCCGTCTCTCTGCTTTCCTACTGTCTTCATCCAGTCCTTCTTACTCCTTTCCATGGCAAGCTTAAGCAAGGGTTTCACCGTTGTCAGTGGCTACCTCCCATCCTCTCAGTGAAAGCGATTGCATATGCTCTGTCACAGCATAGCGGAATTCATCTGTCGGTTCTCAATCAGGCCGGAATAGAATCCAGTGATTCTTTTGCGTCTGTCACTAACGCCCCGCCTTCAGGAGTTTGAAGCACGTCACAGTCATTCAATCATTGAATCCTACTCAGAATACCACAGACAAGGTTAGACCTTCCGGATTCTCTTGAATGCTGCCATCAGTTCTCGCCTATACCACGAAGACTCTGATCTCACGGAATGGTTGGCTCGTTTGTCAGACGAGCACTCGGTTGTCAGGCGATCAACCATGCATCGTGCAATCAGGAATCCAAGAGATATTCACTAGAGCCTTGATCGCTTGTAGAACAAGAGTGGTTGTCAGTCACCTTGTTCTTGGGTGAGAATGATGATGAGTGTCACGGATCATCACATTCATCAAGTTGAAGAACAAGTGATATCTTAGAACAAGAACAAGCGGAATTGAATGGAAGAACAATAGTAATTGCATTAATACTCGAGGTACAGCAGAGCTCCACACCTTAATCTTTGGTGTGTAGAAACTCCACCGTTGAAAATACATAAGCATAAGGTCTAGGCATGGCCGAATGGCCAGCCTCCCAATGATCTAAGAACTAGATGTCCATAGATGATCAAAGGATCTCAAAACAATCCAAAGATTTCTAATACAATAGTCAAAGGTCCTACTTATAGAAAAACTAGTAGCCTAAGGTGTACAGAAATAAGTAAATGACATAAAAATCCACTTCCGGGTCCACTTGGTGTGTGCTTGGGCTGAGCAATGAAGCATTTTTCGTGCAGAGACTCTTCTTGGAGTTAAACGCCAGCTTTTATGCCAGTTTGGGCGTTTAACTCCCATTTTGGTGCCAGTTCCGGCGTTTAACGCTGGGATTCCTGAGGGTGACTTTGAACGCCGGTTTGGGCCATCAAATCTTGGGCAAAGTATGGACTATCATATATTGCTGGAAAGCCCAGGATGTCTACTTTCCAACGCCGTTGAGAGCGCGCCAATTGGGCTTCTGTAGCTCCAGAAAATCCACTTCGAGTGCAGGGAGGTCAGAATCCAACAGCATCTGCAGTCCTTTTTGGTCTCTGAATCAGATTTTTGCTCAGGTCCCTCAATTTCAGCCAGAAAATACCTGAAATCACAGAAAAACACACAAACTCATAGTAAAGTCCAAAAAAGTGAATTTTAACTAAAAACTAATAAAAATATACTAAAAACTAACTATATCATACCAAAAACATACTAAAAACAATGCCAAAAAGTGTATAAATTATCCGCTCATCACAACACCAAACTTAAATTGTTGCTTGTCCTCAAGCAACTGAAAATCAAATAAGATAAAAAGAAGAGAATATGCAATGAATTCCAAAAACATCTATGAAGATCAGTATTAATTAGATGAGCGGGGCTTTTAGCTTTTTGCCTCTGAACAGTTTTGGCATCTCACTCTATCCTTTGAAACTTAGAATGATTGGCTTCTTTAGGAACTTAGAATCCAGATAGTGTTAATGATTCTCCTAGTAAAGTATGATGATTCTTGAGCAAAGCTACTTATTGAGTCTTGGCTGTGGCCCAAAGCACTCTGTCTTCCAGTATTACCACCGGATACATACATGCCACAGACACATAATTGGGTGAACCTTTTCAGATTGTGACTCAGCTTTGCTAAAGTCCCCAATTAGAGGTGTCCAGGGTTCTTAAGCACACTCTTATTTGCCTTGGATCACAACTCTTATTTCTCTATAAATTTTTTTTCTTTTTTTTTTCGGTTTTTCTTTTTTTTTTTTTGAATAGAAATGCTTTTTCTTGCTTCAAGAATCATTTTATTGATTTTTCAGATCCTCAGTAACATGTCTCCTTTTTCATCATTCTTTCAAGAGCCAACATTCATAAACCACAAATTCAAGATACATATGCACTGTTTAAGCATACATTCAGAGAACAAAAATATTGCCACCACATCAAAATAATTAAACTGTTATAAAATTCAAAATTCATGCAATTCTTTCTTTTATCAATTAAGCACGTTTGGTGTTCACACACCAAAACAATTCCAAGAGCCACACTCCATTTATGCATACTAACCATATAATTAAGGGCTTGAGAAGCAAGCAACTTTGAGAATTATGCAGGACATGAGGCAACAATTGAAGACATTATGCATCTTAACTCAAAGAGAACACAACAGAAGGAAGAATCAAAGGGCTGCAACTTCAAAGGTTGTATCTAAACTTGATCCTTGCTGCTGTGAAATGTTTTGAATCTGGAAACCACTGTATGTCTTGCTAAAGTGTTTATCTAGTTGCAAGTGAAATTGTTTGTTAAAAATGCTAAATCTGCATAATGCTTGTTATCCATCACTTAGCTTTAAATTGTTTTGTTTCCCATATGCTTAAATAAAAGAGATTTGTTTGAATTGAAAAGTGAAATATCCAATGTTGCATAAGTAAGAATGGAAGTTAGTGGTGGTACATGTGTTGGATTAAATGCATAACTCATAAAATAATTGTTGCATAATATCATTCTCATTCAAGTGTGAGTTAGCTTGCTGTTACAAAGACTCTTATCAATAATGAAAAAGCCCTTGGTAACGAAAACAAAAAGAAAAGGAAGAAGAAAAAGCCAAAATGGCAAGAAAAACAAAGAATAAAGGTTGGACACCAATAGCTTGGACCCTAGGACATATGCCTGTGGTGTTCTTGTACTAAGATATGCTTGGATGAGTAAATTCTAAGTGGTATTTTAAAACCCGGTCACTTAGATCAACTGATTTGGGATGGCCAATTGAAAGTCCACAATAAAGAGCAACTTAGATACAGAACATTTAGTTATCCAAAGAGATGCTGGGCATCAATGATCCTAGGAAGAATTAGTGAGCAATGTGTCTGTGGTGGAAAGATGTTGAGCAAAAGAAAAGAAAATAAAGCCAAAGGCTAATACTGCAACATTTGACACCAAACCTCCAAAAGAATAATAAGCTTGTTAAGTATTGTGAGCCAAGAAAAGTTAGCAAGGGAAGAATTAAAAAGTAAGTCTTATAACAGCAAGTTTAGCAAGCATTTGAGGAAAGATGTATATTATGTAACAGCAACAATAATTGAGTTATCATTGTCTGCATAAAGACTCTATAAATCAAGTTCTGCTATATGCCTAATAAGGATATGTGTTCTTTTCTTATTCATGTCATTTACTCTTAGTTTTGATGCTTGCTTGGGGACAAGCAAGATTTAAGTTTGGTGTTGTGATGACAAGTCATCATATACCCATTTTTCAAGCTAATTTCACTTGTTTTGTTAGTCTTTAGGCACTTTCTTGCTTCTTAAGTAAGTGATTTGGAGTGAAAATGCACAACTTCTTTAAATCAAGCAACCACCATGAAATTAATGTTAAACCATGAGGTTTAAGCTAATTTTAATTGAATTTTAATTGATTTATAAGCCTTATGAATTTAGTGATACTTGGAGTGGTTGTTTTGGTTTATTTTAGGTGAAGAAAAGAATAAAAGAGAAAAGCGTGGCCTAAGAAAGCGTGACCCAAGGAGAAGGAAGCGTGGTTAAAGGAAGGAAAAGTGTGCCACATACAATGGGGGAGGCAAGCATTGCCCTCCACAAGGGCACACTGCCCTCTAGGAGGGCAACATAAGGGAACTAAGCAAAGAAGGCAACTCTGCCCTGCCCACTACAAGGGCAGAGCACAAATTTGTGCCTTGGAATCAAGAGGAATAAAATGTTGCCCTGCCCTCCACAAGGGCAGTATCGGGCTCACAAAGGGAAAAAATCAAAGGAAAATGTCTCCAAATGCTTGCCACAAGAGTTGAACACGGGACCATGAGGAAGCAAGGAACTAAGGTCCATTACCGTGCCAAGAAACCAAGGAAAATGATTTAGCGTGTGTTTCTGCCCGGATTCGAACACGGGACTTCATTTTGGAAACACTGCCCTGCCCTCCGCGAGGGCAGGGCAGCATTTTGTTGGTGCACAACTCTGGCGCACCAAGAAGTGAGTATGGCGCACCAAGGAACGATCCTGGCAGCACCAACGCGCACCACAGCACGATCCTGGCAGCACCAACTTTTTCTGCCCTGCCCTCCGCGAGGGCAGGGCAGCATCCTGTGTACCAAGGCACCATTCTGGCGCACCATGGCATGACTCTGGCAGCATCAGCACGCACCGTGGCACATCTCTGGCGCACCAATTTTTCCTGCCCTGCCCTCCGCGAGGGCAGGGCAGCGTTCTGCGCACCAAGACTGCACCAAGCCGCACCAAGCCGCACCAAGCAAGCACCAACACGCACCAAATCCTGCCCTGCCCTCCACAAGGGCAGGGCAGCCCCCTGGGAGTTATTAATTTTGGGCCAAAATTGAATTAAAAATCCAATTCAATTCATTTTTTCACCAAATCAAAAGCCCATCCAAATCCCAAAATCCAAGAATAGAAAGTGTATAAATAGGAGCTAGTTTGATGTAATTAGGACCTTTCGCTTAGCTTTTGAATTTTGCACTTTCTTTTGAGCTTTGAATTTTACTTTTGCACTTTGGAACTTCTCTTGGTGTCTTCACTGAGATTTCAGAGAATTGGGGAGGAGAATTGATCTCTCTTCTTCCTCATTCTTGCTTGGTTCTTTTTAATTTCCTTGTTTTGAGTTTTGGGAGTGAAGAATTGAGGAAATTCTGTCTCAATCTCCATTCAAAGTCTCTTTAATTTCTTTTCTGCATAATTGAATCCATTCACATTCTCTTTACTGTTTCTTCTTCAATTTCTTGTCAATTGCTTTGAGAACTTGGATCTAGGAAGGTAATTGAGATCTAGGCTCTGCTACCTAGTCTCTTGAACCCTGAGATCCCAATTTACTTTTGGTTCTTCTGTGAACCTTGCTGCACTTTAATTTCAATTTCTGTTTGAGTCTTCATTGCTTCCAATTCAATTTCTGCTTTATTAATTGTTGCAATTTACTTTCTCTGCGTTTAGATTCTGCAATCCCAGTCCTCAAATCCCTCTTACATTCAAGCAATTTACATTCCTTGCCATTTAAGTTACTGCAATTTACATTTCTTGCACTTTACGTTTCAGTCATTTAATTTCTTGTTCTTTAAGATTCAGTCTATTTTACTTTCCTGTTCTTTAATTAACTGCAATTTCCCTTCTCCATTTACATTTCAAGCAATTTATCTTCTGTTAAATACAACCCACTCAACCAAAACTTGATTCGCCTGACTAAATCAACCACTAAACTAAAATTGCTCAATCCTTCAATCCCTGTGGGATCGACCTCACTCATGTGAGTTATTATTACTTGATGCGACCCGGTACACTTGCCGGTGAGTTTTGTGTTGGATCGTTTTCCACACATCAAGTTTTTGGCGCCGTTGCCGGGGATTGAAATAGATTGACAATGATTAAGTGAAGTGGAGGTCTAGATTAAGCACTTTTTCTTTTCTATTATTCTAATTTTTACTAACACACTAACTGTTTGAATTTTTGCTTAAACTAACTAAAACTTCATTCTAACTATAGATTGAAGTTTCATTGGTTTTCTGGATTTGTGTGTTTGTTGTTGTGTGTTTGTATGTCAGGTACAGGAAGATCTTCCCCTGTCCTCTCTGAAATTGACCAAAGAACTCTTCGAAGAATAAGAAGAGCTGAAAGAGGGAAGAACGTTATTGGAGAGGAAGAATCTGAGGAGGAATTCCAAGAAATGGAAGGAGATCTCAATCAACCAGGAGAAGGAGCTAACAATAACCAACAACAACGAAGAGTCTTGGCTTCATACACATTTGCAAATGCTAGACATTGTGGAAGTAGCATTCTTCCTCCTAATGTCAATGCAAACAATTTTGAACTAAAGCCACAACTCATCACTTTGGTTCAAAACAATTGTTCTTTTGGAGGAGGACCTTTGGAGGATCCAAATCAACATTTATCTACCTTCTTGAGAATCTGTGACACGGTGAAAACCAATGGTGTGCCTCCTGATAGCTACAAGTTGTTGCTCTTTCCATTTTCTCTCAGAGATAAAGCCACTCAATGGCTAGAGACCTTTCCAAAAGAAAGCATCAACACTTGGGATGACTTAGTGAGCAAATTCCTTGCCAAATTTTATCCCCCTCAAAGAATCTTAAGATTGAAGACTGAGGTGCAGACATTCACTCAAATGGAGGCTGAAAACTTATATGAAGCATGGGAAAGATATAAGGCACTATTGAGGAAATGTCCACCAGAGATGTTCACTGAGTGGGATAAGTTGCAGAACTTCTATGAGGGGCTCACTCTTAAAGCTCAAGAAGCACTTAATCATTCAGCTGGAGGCTCTTTGCAACTTATGAAAACTACAGAGGAAGCTCAAAACCTCATTGACATGGTGGCCAATAACCAATATTTCTTTGCTCATCAAAGACAACGCCAACCATCACAAAGAAGAGGAGTAATGGAGTTGGAAGGAGTGGATTCAATTCTAGCTCAGAACAAGATAATGCAGCAGCAGATTCAACAACAGTTTGAACAAATGGCCAAAAGAATTGATGGCTTGCAAGTTGCATCAGTGAGTGCCACCAGCCAACCACCAACTACTTGGGTGCAAAGTGAAGAAACTCAAGAGGAGCAACAGCAAGAGCAAGTCCAATACATGCACAACCAAAATCCTGGAACTAATGAAGTCTATGGTGATACTTATAATCCATCTTGGAAGAACCATCCCAACCTCAGATGGGGAGACAACCATAATCAAAACCAACAACCATGGCAAAGAAACACAAGTCAGAACAATTGGAAAAGCACAAACCACAACCCCCAGCCAAACACTAACCAAAATACATACAGAAAACCACAAAATAACTACACCAACTCTAACCATTATCCACCCAATAACCACCCAACAAATCAAACCACTTATCATCATCCATCAACAACCTAAAATCAACCAATTTCACATGAATCCCAGAGGATCACCAATCTAGAGCTGCTCATGGAGAAAATGATGAAGAACCAAGAATTGACAACAAAGAACCAAGAAGCTTCCATGAAGAACTTAGAAAGGCAAATTGGGCAAATCTCAAAACAAATTTCTGTTGAAAATCCATCAAGCTCACTGCCTAGTGACACTATTCCCAACCCAAAGGAAGAATGCAAGGTCGTGCAACTAAGAAGTGGAAAAGTGTTATTGGATGGTAACCAAGGAGCAACCAAGAACAATGACAATGAGCCAACGAAGAATGATGAAGCCACCAACAAGGACATGGTAAGCAAGAATGTCCCAGAAAAACTCACAGAGGAAGACAACAAACCACAGAATTTGAAGAAAGGGAAGCAAATCATGGAAGAACGAATTCCAAGACAACATCAAGTGGAGAAGAGCTCAACACCACCACTGCCTTATCCACAGAGATTTCAAAAAGAGACAAAGGATCAGCATTTCCACAAATTTCTTGAGACTTTCAAGAAGCTAGAAATTAACATACCTTTAGCTGAGGCTATGGAGCAAATGCCTCTGTATGCCAAGTTCTTGAAAGAGCTCATCAACAAGAAAAGAAGTTGGAATGAAAAGGAAACTGTAATGCTTAGTGAAGAATGCAGTGCACTCATTAAAAAGGGACTCCCTCCCAAGCTTGAAGATCCTGGAGGTTTCTTCCTACCATGCACTATTGGAGATCTATTCATCAACAAGGGAATGTGTGATTTAGGAGCAAGCATAAATCTAATCCCATCTTTTTAGTGAAAAAGCTTGGCATAGAGGAGGTGAAGCCAATACAGATGTCCTTGGAGTTGGTGGACCAATCAGTGGTATATCCTAAAGGGCTGATTGAGAACCTTTTAGTTAAGGTTGACAAGTTCATCTATCCTGCAGATTTTGTGGTCCTGGATTCTTCAGAAAATGGAAATGACTCCATAATACTTGGTCGACCATTTTTGGCCACTGCTAGAGCCATTGTGGATATAGAGCAGGGAGAGTTAACCCTCAGGATGCATGAGGAGAGCATCACTCTGAAAGTCTTTCCAGAATTACACAGGAATGAAGAAATAAGCAAAACAAGTGGTGACTCCCTTCCAAAGCAAGCAACCAACAAGGTAGTAGAACAGAAAAACAAGCTTATACAAGGAGAAAAAGGAATTCAAAAGGAAGCAGGGGTGATAAACAAGAAGGAAGGTATCACAACCCAAGTCACTGACAAGAAAGAAAGATCAACAAGAAAGAAAAAGATGAAGAGAAAGAACAAGGCTCACAAAGGGTGGAAGAACAAGAAAATCCCAACTGAAGGATTTTCTAAAGGTGATAAGGTGCAACTAGTATATCAACAGCTGGGAACAGAAGATTATTACACTGTCAACCAAGTACTTTCTCTTGAGCATATGGAAATTGAGCATCAAGGCACACAGAGAAAGCTGACAGTGAGAGGTGACAAGTTGAGACATCACCAACATCAACCACCCTAAAGGGAGTTCAATGTCAAGCTAGTGACAATAAAAGAGCGCTTGTTGGGAGGCAACCCAACCTGAGGTAGTTTTCTTTCATAGTTTTTTTCAATAAAAATGTTGAATAATTGGTATGGATTGCAAGGAACTAAGTTTGGTATTGCACACCAAAACAATTTAAGGGAGAATGAAAGATTCTAAGTTTGGTGTTCCACCAAAAATATCATTTAAAAACACATTCTCACCTCTTGCATGATGCTAGCTCCAAGCAATCAAACACATTATTCAACTGTTTAATTGCTTTCTAGTTTTACTTTCATTAACCTTTAGCAAGGACACAGGGTTTCAAATATGGGTAACTTGTTGCATCTGAGACAGTGGCAAACAATTAAGTTTGGTGTTCACACACCAAAACAATTCCAAGAGCCACACTCCATTTATGCATACTAACCATATAATTAAGGGCTTGAGAAGCAAGCAACTTTGAGAATTATGCAGGACATGAGGCAACAATTGAAGACATTATGCATCTTAACTCAAAGAGAACACAACAGAAGGAAGAATCAAAGGGCTGCAACTTCAAAGGTTGTATCTAAACTTGATCCTTGCTGCTGTGAAATGTTTTGAATCTGGAAACCACTGTATGTCTTGCTAAAGTGTTTATCTAGTTGCAAGTGAAATTGTTTGTTAAAAATGCTAAATCTGCATAATGCTTGTTATCCATCACTTAGCTTTAAATTTGTTTTGTTTCCCATATGCTTAAATAAAAGAGATTTGTTTGAATTGAAAAGTGAAATATCCAATGTTGCATAAGTAAGAATGGAAGTTAGTGGTGGTACATGTGTTGGATTAAATGCATAACTCATAAAATAATTGTTGCATAATATCATTCTCATTCAAGTGTGAGTTAGCTTGCTGTTACAAAGACTCTTATCAATAATGAAAAAGCCCTTGGTAACGAAAACAAAAGAAAAGGAAGAAGAAAAAGCCAAAATGGCAAGAAAAACAAAGAATAAAGGTTGGACACCAATAGCTTGGACCCTAGGACATATGCCTGTGGTGTTCTTGTACTAAGATATGCTTGGATGAGTAAATTCTAAGGGGTATTTTAAAACCCGGTCACTTAGATCAACTGATTTGGGATGGCCAATTGAAAGTCCACAATAAAGAGCAACTTAGATACAGAACATTTAGTTATCCAAAGAGATGCTGGGCATCAATGATCCTAGGAAGAATTAGTGAGCAATGTGTCTGTTGGAAAGATGTTGAGCAAAAGAAAAGAAAATAAAGCCAAAGGCTAATACTGCAACATTTGACACCAAACCTCCAAAAGAATAATAAGCTTGTTAAGTATTGTGAGCCAAGAAAAGTTAGCAAGGGAAGAATTAAAAAGTAAGTCTTATAACAGCAAGTTTAGCAAGCATTTGAGGAAAGATGTATATTATGTAACAGCAACAATAATTGAGTTATCATTGTCTGCATAAAGACTCTATAAATCAAGTTCTGCTATATGCCTAATAAGGATATGTGTTCTTTTCTTATTCATGTCATTTACTCTTAGTTTTGATGCTTGCTTGGGGACAAGCAAGATTTAAGTTTGGTGTTGTGATGACAAGTCATCATATACCCATTTTCAAGCTAATTTCATTGTTTTGTTAGTCTTTAGGCACTTTCTTGCTTCTTAAGTAAGTGATTTGGAGTGAAAATGCACAACTTCTTTAAATCAAGCAACCACCATGAAATTAATGTTAAACCATGAGGTTTAAGCTAATTTTAATTGATTTTATGATTTATAAGCCTTATGAATTTAGTGATACTTGGAGTGGTTGTTTTGGTTTATTTTAGGTGAAGAAAAGAATAAAAGAGAAAAGCGTGGCCTAAGAAAGCGTGACCCAAGGAGAAGGAAGCGTGGTTAAAGGAAGGAAAAGTGTGCCACATACAATGGGGGAGGCAAGCATTGCCCTCCATAAGGGCACACTGCCCTCTAGGAGGGCAACATAAGGGAACTAAGCAAAGAAGGCAACTCTGCCCTGCCCACTACAAGGGCAGAGCACAAATTTGTGCCTTGGAATCAAGAGGAATAAAATGTTGCCCTGCCCTCCACAAGGGCAGTATCGGGCTCACAAAGGGAAAAAATCAAAGGAAAATGTCTCCAAATGCTTGCCACAAGAGTTGAACAAGGGACCATGAGGAAGCAAGGAACTAAGGTCCATTACCGTGCCAAGAAACCAAGGAAAATGATTTAGCGTGTGTTTCTGCCCGGATTCGAACACGGGACTTCATTTTGGAAACACTGCCCTGCCCTCCGCGAGGGCAGGGCAGCATTTTGTTGGTGCACAACTCTGGCGCACCAAGAAGTGAGTCTGGCGCACCAAGGAACGATCCTGGCAGCACCAACGCGCACCACAGCACGATCCTGGCAGCACCAACTTTTTCTGCCCTGCCCTCCGCGAGGGCAGGGCAGCATCCTGTGACCAAGGCACCATTCTGGCGCACCATGGCATGACTCTGGCAGCATCAGCACGCACCGTGGCACATCTCTGGCGCACCAATTTTTCCTGCCCTGCCCTCCGCGAGGGCAGGGCAGCGTTCTGCGCACCAAGACTGCACCAAGCCGCACCAAGCAAGCACCAACACGCACCAAATCCTGCCCTGCCCTCCACAAGGGCAGGGCAGCCCCTGGGAGTTATTAATTTTGGGCCAAAAATTGAATTAAAAATCCAATTCAATTCATTTCTTCACCAAATCAAAAGCCCATCCAAATCCCAAAATCCAAGAATAGAAAGTGTATAAATAGGAGCTAGTTTGATGTAATTAGGACCTTTTGCTTAGCTTTTGAATTTTGCACTTTCTTTTGAGCTTTGAATTTTACTTTTGCACTTTGGAACTTCTCTTGGTGTCTTCACTGAGATTTCAGAGAATTGGGGAGGAGAATTGATCTCTCTTCTTCCTCATTCTTGCTTGGTTCTTTTTAATTTCCTTGTTTTGAGTTTTGGGTGTGAAGAATTGAGGAAATTCTGTCTCAATCTCCATTCAAAGTCTCTTTAATTTCTTTTCTGCATAATTGAATCCATTCACATTCTCTTTACTGTTTCTTCTTCAATTTCTTGTCAATTGCTTTGAGAACTTGGATCTAGGAAGGTAATTGAGATCTAGGCTCTGCTACCTAGTCTCTTGAACCCTGAGATCCCAATTTACTTTTGGTTCTTCTGTGAACCTTGCTGCACTTTAATTTCAATTTCTGTTTGAGTCTTCATTGCTTCCAATTCAATTTCTGCTTTATTAATTGTTGCAATTTACTTTCTCTGCATTTAGATTCTGCAATCCCAGTCCTCAAATCCCTTTTACATTCAAGCAATTTACATTCCTTGCCATTTAAGTTACTGCAATTTACATTTCTTGCACTTTACGTTTCAGTCATTTAATTTCTTGTTCTTTAAGATTCAGTCTATTTTACTTTCCTGTTCTTTAATTAACTGCAATTTCCCTTCTCCATTTACATTTCAAGCAATTTATCTTCTGTTAAATACAACCCACTCAACCAAAACTTGATTCGCCTGACTAAATCAACCACTAAACTAAAATTGCTCAATCCTTCAATCCCTGTGGGATCGACCTCACTCATGTGAGTTATTATTACTTGATGCGACCCGGTACACTTGCCGGTGAGTTTTTGTTGGATCGTTTTCCACACATCAGTATTCTGAGTAGGATTCAATGACTGAATGACTGTGACGTGCTTCAAACTCCTGAGGGCGGGGCGTTAGTGACAGACGCAAAAGAATCACTGGATTCTATTCCGGCCTGATCGAGAACCGACAGATGGATAGCCGTGCCGTGACAGGGTGCGTTGAACATTTCCACTGAGAGGATGGGAGGTAGCCACTGACAACGGTGAAACCTTGCTTAAGCTTGCCATGGAAAGGAGTAGGAAGGATTGGATGAAGACAGTAGGAAAGCAGAGAGACGGAAGGGACAAGCATCTTCATACGCTTATCTGAAATTCCTACCAATGAATTACATAAGTATCTCTATCTTTATATTTATGTTTTATTCGTATATCACCATACCCATTTGAGTCTGCCTGACTAAGATTTACAAGGTGACCATAGCTTGCTTCATACCAACAATCTCTGTGGGATCGACCCTTACTCGCGTAAGGTTTATTACTTGGACGACCCAGTACACTTGCTGGTTAGTTGTGCGAAGTTGTGTTTATGCCATGGTATTGATCACAATTTCGTCCACCAAGTTTTTGGCGCCGTTGCCGGGGATTGTTGAGTTTGGACAACTGACGGTTCATCTTGTTGCTTAGATTAGGTATTTTTCTTCAGAGTTCTTAAGAATGAATTCTAGTGTTTCAAGGTGATGTTCTTATCATCACCAAAGCTGATTGATTTTCATCAATTTAGCTCTTGAATGCAATGTCCTGCTGAAGCTTGTTCAGCCATGTCTAATTTCTTTAGACTGAAGCTTTAGACTAACATTGCATGATTCCTGATGAGAAATGGTTTTAATGTGTTTGAATTCATATCTTTTCTTGATAGCCAAGTCATTAATTTTTAAAATCAAATATTTTTTTTTTTAAAATGTTTTTCAAATCATTATCTTCTCAATCACATCTTTTTAAAAATCAGTCATATCTTCTTAACCACATCTTTTTTTTAAAATAGTTTTTCAATCAAATCTTTTTGATTTCTAATTTCAAATTCTTTTTCAAAAATCACTTTGATTTCTTTCCCACTTTTATTTTCGAAAATCAATTAGTGTTTTTCAAAATGTTTTCAAAATCTTTTACTTAATTTTCGAAAATTACTTCCCTTCTTCTCACATCCTTCTGTTTATGGACTAACACTATTCCTTAATGCAAAAATCGAACTCCATCTTCTTTGATAAGTTCGAATTTTCTACTTCTGCCTTCTATTTTTCTTTTCCTCTGACACCTTAAGGAATCTCTATACTGTAACATAGAGGATTCCACATTTTCTTGTTCTCTTCTCTTTCTTATGAGCAGGAGCAAGGACAAAAGCATTCTTGTTGAGGCTGATCCTGAACCTGAAAGGACCTTGAAGCGAAAGCTAAGAGAAGCTAAGGCACATTCTCTGTAGAGGACCTAACAGAAATCTTCAAAGAAGAAGAACCCATGGCAGCCGAAAACAACAACAATGCCAACAATGCAAGGAAGGTGCTGGGTGACTTTACTGCACCTACTCCCGACTTCTATGGGAGAAGCATCTCTATCCCTGGCATTGGAGCAAACAACTTTGAGCTTAAGCCTCAATTAGTTTCCTAATGCAACAGAATTGCAAGTTCCATGGACTTCCCTTGGAAGATCCTCATCAGTTTTTAGCTGAATTCTTGCAAATCTGTGACACTGTCAAGACTAATGGGGTTGACCCTGAGGTCTACAGACTTATGCTATTCCTTTTGCTGTAAGAGACAGAGCTAGGATATGGTTGGACTCACAACCTAAAGAAAGCCTGAACTCTTGGGAAAAGCTAGTCTATGCCTTCTTGGCAAAGTTCTTTCCACCTCAAAAATTGAGTAAGCTTAGAGTGGAAGTCCAAACCTTCAGACAGAAGGAAGGAGAATCCCTCTATGAAGCTTGGGAAAGATACAAACAATTAATCAGAAAGTGTCCCTCTGATATGCTTTCTGAATGGAGCATCATAGGTATTTTCTATGATGGTCTCTCTGAACTGTCCAAGATGTCTTTGGATAGCTCTGCTGGAGGATCTCTTCATCTGAAGAAGACGCCTACAGAAGCTCAAGAGCTGATTGAAATGGTTGCAAATAACCAATTCATGTACACTTCTGAAAGGAATCCTGTGAACAATGGGACCAATCAGAAGAAAGGAGTTCTTGAGATTGACACTCTGAATGCCATACTGGCTCAGAATAAAATATTGACTCAACAAGTCAATATGATTTCTCAAAGTCTGTCTGGAATGCAAAATGCACCAAGCAGTACTAAGGAAGCTTCATCTGAAGAAGAAGCTTATGATCCTGAGAACCCTTCAATAGAAGAGGTGAATTACATGGGAGAACCCTATGGGAACACCTATAATTCTTCATGGAGAAATCATCCAAATTTCTCATGGAAGGATCAACAGAGACCTCAACAAGGTTTCAACCATAATAATGGTGGAAAAACAGGTTTAGCAATAGCAAGCCTTTCCCATCATCTTCTCAGCAACAGACAGAGAGTTCTAAGCAGAATAACTCTGACTTAGCAACCATGGTCTCTGATCTAATCAAAACCACTCAAAGTTTCATGACTGAAACAAGGTCCTCCATTAGAAATTTGGAGGCACAAGTGGGTCAGCTGAGCAAGAAATTACTGAACTCCCTCCTAGTACTCTTCCAAGCAAAACAGAAGAAAATCCAAAAGGAGAGTGCAAAGCCATCAACATGGCCGAATTTGGAGAGGAGGAAGAGGCAGTGAATGCCACTGAGGAAGACCTCAATGGACGTCCACTGACCTCCAATGAGTTCCCCAATAAGGAACCATGGGAATCTGAGGCTCAAAATGAGACCATAGAGGTTCCATTGGACTTACTTCTTCCATTCATGAGCTCTAATGAGTATTCTTCCTCTGAAGAGGATGAGTATGTCACTGAAGAGC
Organism: Arachis hypogaea; assembly: GCF_003086295.3. Classification (NCBI taxonomy): domain Eukaryota; kingdom Viridiplantae; phylum Streptophyta; class Magnoliopsida; order Fabales; family Fabaceae; genus Arachis; species Arachis hypogaea. The sequence continues at coordinate 46,109,962 of NC_092041.1, read as the reverse complement.
AAGTTGCTAAATGCCTTGGAGCAATCATGAAGCTAAATGACAAGTTATTTGGAAATGAGACTTGGGAGGATGAACCCCCTTTGCTCACCAAAGAACTGGATGACTTGTCTAGGCAGAAACTACCTCAAAAGAGACAGGATCCTGGGAAGTTTTCAATACCTTGTACCATAGGCACCATGACCTTCAAGAAGGCCTTGTGTGACCTAGGGTCAAGTGTAAACCTCATGCCTCTCTCTGTAATGGAGAAGCTAGGGATCTTTGAGGTGCAAGCTGCAAAAATCTCACTAGAGATGGCAGACAACTCAAGAAAACAAGCTTATGGACATGTAGAGGATGTTCTAGTAAAGGTTGAAGACCATTACATCCCTACTGATTTCATAGTCCTAGAGACTGGGAAGTGCATGGATGAATCCATCATCCTTGGCAGACCCTTCCTAGCCACAACAAAGGCTGTGATTGATGTTGATAGAGGAGAGTTGATCATTCAAGTGAATGAAGAATCCTTGGTGTTTAAGGCTCAAGGATATCCCTCTGTCACCATGGAGAGGAAGCATGAAGAGCTTCTCTCAAAACAGAGCCAAACAGAGCCCCCACAGTCAAACTCTAAGTTTGGTGTTGGGAGGCCACAACCAACTTCTAAGTTTGGTGTTGAACCCCCACATTCAAACTCTAAGTTTGGTGTTGGGAGGTTCCAACATTGCTCTGAGTATTTCTGAGGCTCCATGAGAGCCCTCTGTCAAGCTACTGACTTTAAAGAAGCGCTTGTTGGGAGGCAACCCAATGTTATATTTTATCTATTCTCTTTTGTTATTTTATGTTTTCTGTAGGTTGATGATCATAAGAAGTCACAAAATAATGAAAAAAGCAAAAACAGAATGAAAAACAGAAAGAAAAATAGCACACCCGGAGGAGAGCGTGCTGGCGTTTAAACGCCAGTAAGGCTAGCTGTTGGGCGTTTAACGCCCAGTCTGGCACCATTCTGGGCGTTTAACGCCAGAAAGGGGCACCAGACTGGCGTTAAACGCCAGAAAAGGGCAAGCTCTTGGCGTTAAACGCCAGAAATGGGCACCAGCCCGGCGTTTAACGCCAGAAATGGCTAAAAACGCATTTTTGCATGCCATTTGGTGCAGGGATGACTTTTCCTTGACACCTCAGGATCTGTGGACCCCACAGGATCCCCACCTACCCTACCACTCTCTCTCTCTTCTTCACCCATTCACCAATCACCTCAACACCTCTTTCCCAAAAACCCTTCACCTATCAAATCCCATCTTTCTCTTCACCACTCACATCCATCTTCCATAAAACCCCACCTACCTCACCCTTCAAATTCAAACCACTTTCCCTCCCAAACCCACCGATACATGTCCGAACCCTACCCTTCCCTCACTCCTATATAAACCCTCCTTCACTCCTTCATTTTCACACAACATTCACACCACTTCTACCCCTTTTTGGCCGAACACAAAGCCATTCCCTTCTTCCTCATTTCTTCTTCTTCTACTCTCTTCTTTCTTCTTTTGCTCGAGGACGAGCAAACCTTTTAAGTTTGGTGTGGTAAAAGCATTGCTTTTTGTTTTTCCATAACCATTTATGGCATCCAAGGCCGGAGAAACCTCTAGAAAGAGGAAAGGGAAGGCAAAAGCTTCTATCTCCGAGTCATGGGAGATGGAGAGATTCTTCTCAAGGGTGCATCAAGACCACTTCTATGAAGTTGTGGCCTTGAAGAAGGTGATCCCCGAGGTCCCTTTTTCACTCAAAAAGAGTGAATATCCGGAGATCCGACATGAGATTCGAAGAAGAGGTTGGGAAGTTCTTACCAACCCCATTCAACAAGTCAGAATCTTAATGGTTCAAGAGTTCTATGCCAATGCATGGATCACCAAGAACCATGATCAAAGTGTGAACCCGGATCCAAAGAATTATCTTACTATGGTTCGGGGGAAATACTTGGATTTTAGTCCGGAAAACGTAAGGTTGGCATTCAACTTGCCCATGATGCAAGGAGATGAACATCCTTACACTAGAAGCGTCAACTTTGATCAAAGGTTGGACCAAGTCCTCACAGTCATATGTGAAGAGGGCGCCCAATGGAAGAGAGATTCAAGAGGGAAGCCGGTTCAATTGAGAAGGCATGACCTCAAACCCGTGGCTAGATGATGGTTGGAGTTTATCCAACGCTCAATCATTCCCACTAGCAACCGGTCGAAGTTACCATAGACCGGGCAATCATGATTCATAGCATCATGATTGGAGAAGAAATAGAAGTTCATGAGGTTATATCTCAAGAACTTTATAAGGTGGCGGACAAGTCTTCTACCTTGGCAAGGTTAGCCTTCCCTCATCTCATTTGTCACCTCTGTTATTCAGTTGGAGTTGACATAGAGGGAGACATCCCCATTGATGAGGACAAGCCCATCACTAAGAAGAGGATGGAGCAAACAAGAGACCCTCTCATCATCAAATCCCTGAGATACCTCAAGGGATGCACTTTCCTCCATAAAACTATTGGGAGCAACTAAACACCTCCCTAGGAGAATTGAGTTCCAACATGGACAACTAAGGGTGGAGCATCAAGAACACTCCATCATCCTCCATGAAATTAGAGAAGATCAAAGAATCATGAGAGAGGAGCAACAAAGACAAGGAAGAGACATTGAGGAGCTCAAGCACTCCATAGGATCTTCAAGAGGAAGAAAGAGCCGCCATCACTAAGGTGGACCCGTTCTTTAATTTCCTTGTTCTTTATTTTCCTGTTTTTCGAATTTTAGTGCTTATTTTTGTCTATGTTTGTGTCTTGTGATCATTAGTGTCTTAGTGTCTATGCCTTAAAGTTATGAATGTCCTATGAATCCATCACCTTTCTTGAATGAAAAATGTTCTTAATTGAAAAAGAAAAGAATTGCATGAATTTTGAATTTTATAACAGTTTAATTATCTTGATGTGGTGGCCATACTTTTGTTTTCTGAATGTATGCTTAAACAGTGCACATGTCTTTTGAATTTGTGGTTCATGAATGTTGGCTCTTGAAAGAATAATGAAAAAGGAGACATGTTACTGAGGATCTGAAAAATCATAAAAATGATTCTTGAAGCAAGAAAAAAAGCAGTGAATACAAAAAAAAAATTCGAAAAAAAAAGAGAGAAAGAAAGAAAAAGAAAGAAATAAAGTTGTGATCCAAGGCAAAAAAGAGTGTGCTTAAGAACCCTGGACACCTCTAATTGGGGACTCTAGCAAAGCTGAGTCACAATTTGAAAAGA